>NC_041218.1:39335517-39347047 GCF_002837175.3 Physeter macrocephalus
CTAAGCCTGTGCATCCGGAGCCTGTGCTCCGCAACGGGAGAAGCCACAACAGTGAGAGGCCCGCGTACCGCAAAAAAAAACCCCAAACCAAAAAACAAACAAAAAAACAAAAAACTGCATTTCTATGAAACATGAACTCATTTCCTTGTGATTAAATATGCAGTTATTTCATCTACCTTAACTAAACTATTTATTTAGGCACCGAATCAACTGAATAAAGAAAATCATTGGACAATCATTCTTAATTCTCCCAGCAGAGTGCAGCACAGTTTGGTCCCTGCTCATCACTCTTTCATCATTGTATTCTCCTCTCCCACTCCTATTGCCTTCCTGCTACTCTGGCCTTCTTTCAGTCTCCCAGATGTCCTGGATTTCCTCTGGACATGGGACTTCTGCATATGCTCTCAATCTGCCTGAAGCTAACTTTCTCTTCACACCTCCCTTCATTCTCCCAGACTAGGTCGGATTCCTCTAAATACTTATGTATTTGTGGCTTCAAGTTCCTTTCTTTCATAGTTCTTAGCATAGCTATGATATTACATCTTTTTAAATTGAAGTATAGTTGATTTAGAATGTTGTGTTAGTTTTAGGAGTACAGCATAGTAATTGAGTTATAGACATATATATTATATATATATATATATTCTTTTTCAGATTCTTTTCCATCATAGGTTATTACAAGATACTGAATATAGTTCCCTGTGCTCTACAGTAGATCCTTGTTTATCTGTTTTATATATAGTAGCGTGTACCTGTATCCCCACCCCCATCGCCTTTGATAACTATGTTTGTTTTCTATGTCTGTGAATCTATTTCTGTTTTGTAAATAAGTTTATTTGTATCATTTTTTTAGATTCCATGTATAAGTGATATGATATTTGTCTTTCTCTCTCTGACTTACTTCACTTAGTATGATAATCTCTAGGTCCATCCATGTTGCTGCAAATGCCATTACTTCATTCTTTTTGAAGTCTGAGTAATATCCCATTATATATCGATACACACACACACACACACACACACACACACACACACACACACACACACACCCCATATCTTCTTTATCCATTCATCTGTCGATCTAGGTTGCTTCTATGTCTTGGCTATTGTAAATAGTGCTGGTATGGTATGAACATTGGGGTGTATGTATCTTTTCGAATTAGAGTTTTCTCCAGATATATGCCCATGAGTGAGACTGCTGGATCATATGGTAACTCTATTTTTAGTTTTTTTTTAAGGAACCTCCATACTGTTCTTCATAGTGACTGCACCAATTTACATTCCCGCAAATACTGTTACTTAGTATGATAATCTCTAGGTCCATCCATGTTGCTGCAAATGCCATTACTTCATTCTTTTTGAAGTCTGAGTAATATCCCATTATATATCGATACACACACACACACACACACACACACACACACACACACACCCCATATCTTCTTTATCCATTCATCTGTCGATCTAGGTTGCTTCTATGTCTTGGCTATTGTAAATAGTGCTGGTATGGTATGAACATTGGGGTGTATGTATCTTTTCGAATTAGAGTTTTCTCCAGATATATGCCCATGAGTGAGACTGCTGGATCATATGGTAACTCTATTTTTAGTTTTTTTTTAAGGAACCTCCATACTGTTCTTCATAGTGACTGCACCAATTTACATTCCCGCAAATACTGTTGGAGGGTTCCCTTTTCTCCACACCCTCTCCAGCATTTATTATTTGTAGACTTCTTGATGATGGCCTTTCTGACTGGTGTGAGGTCATACCTCATTGTGGTTTTGATTTGCATTTCTCTATTAATTAGCGATGCTGAGCATCTTTTCATATGTCTGTTGGCCATCTGTATGCCTTTGGAGAAATGTCTATTTATGTCTTCTGCCCATTTTTTGACTGGGTTTTTTTCATATTGAGCTATATCAGCTGTTTGTATATTTTGGAACTTAATCCCTTGTCATTCTCACATGATATTACATTTTAAATGATTACTTGATTAACGTCCATCTTTCCCACTAAATTTGAAGTTCCTTGAAAAAATGGACTGTATCTGTCTTTGTTCATTTTTAAATCCCAGTGTATGGCACCTACAAAGCACTCAATAAATGTTTATTAAATTAAGTAAACTGAGAACTTAAATTTCACTTGTGAATCCAGTTATTTTACTACTCCATAAACCCAGCTTTATTGTGTAAATTGTTATCCTATTATCTAAACTTTCTAAAACACAAAGGAATCCAAATACATATGAAAAGTCTTCTATGCATAAAAAGTTGAAAACAGGGCTTCTGTAGTTACATGGTTACCTATTTAGCCAAATATTAATTTTTGTCTTTTACATAATAAAGAGGGCATGTTGGCAGTTCGTTAAGGTTAGGGTATGTTTCTCCCTCTGTGTGGTTTTTAGAAAACTTAATTACACTTTAAGGATAAATATTTGCCTAATTCTAGGGAAGATTATACACTGAAAAATCTGAAACATCCTCAAAAGCTTTCACATTTCAATAGAGGGAGCATAATGATTTTACTACTTGACTTTGTTGTACAGAGTTTTCTCAGAATGAACACTAAATCAGTTATCCAGCATGTTCATATTAAAAGAAAGATGTTCAAAGAATTATTCCACAAGACTTCTCATGTCTGGATCTTCAAAGACTGCCTGCATGGTTTAGTGATACTAAAGTATAAATAATTTTGAAGGGGAGAGAGAAGTTTGATGGCTTAATAAGAAAGGGGTCAGTTAATTCTGGTCACTGAGGTTGCTGGATGCAGAGAGACTGTTGATAAAGATAAGGCTGTTGCTCCTTTTGTAGCTGATTTTGTGAATTTCTTAGAAATACCTGCTTTGACTTTCTTACTACTTTCCTGAGTTTACCCATAAACCAGGATGTAGTATTTGAGTGCAGCTGCATGGAAAAAAGCATCTGTGATAAATGTCTTCAGTTCCTCCCTGTCGCTCCTAAGCTGCATCCAGTCAGGCAGCCAGCACTCCCAGTTCTGTCACATGAGTAAGTCCTGACTCCTCCTTGTCCTCTTATCGGTCCACCCTGGGAGTGTCTTAGCTCAGCACCTATCACCTACCAAGCATTCTCTCCTGATTTGACCCCCACCTCACTCCCCAGTCTCTCCCTCTCACTGTTGGCATGGTTCCTTCTAAAGTGCAAACCTGATCACTCTTTCATTTAAGACTTTTAAGTGGCTCATAACAACAAATTAATACAAAAATGTTATTACATGCCAGGCCCTATTCAAAGTACTTTGCACATATTAAGTCATGATTATGCCCTGGGATGGTATATCTAGAAACTTATTGGCCTACACTTTGGCATAATAATAAAGTTGATGTTAATTGAGTGCCTCTTTTGAGCACATAATTACAATATTAGCTCTTCTAATCCTAACAACATCCCAGGAATAAGGACTTTTTTTTTTAAGTTGTAGGGACTGATTGACTATTAAGAGTTGTATAGTATAAAGAACTTGCCCAAAGTCACATGGCTAATGAATAGAGAGATAGCATTCACACTCAGGCAGACTAGCTCCTGAGTCCATGTTCTGAAGCACTTCTCCTACTGCCTTTCCTAATAAGCTCCCTAGTTCTAGAGCCTTTGCTCACAAGCACTGTGAGTGAGTCTCCACTGGCTCTTCTCTCCAACCTCCATTTGCCTTGGCGTCGCATCCTCCTGTCTGGCTGATCTGCCACACTGAACTAAACAGATGCTCTCTTAAATGAAGCCTTCAGCTGGACAAGCTTGATTCACTCAAGCTCTCTATTCCTTCTGTAAAACATTTGTCTGAGCCCTGTAACCCAGAATACTCACAGTTAAAAGGTTACACTCTATAATACTATGTACTTTCATTCCCACCAGCTAAAATGTATGCCTGAAAGAAATCAGTTGTGTTTATTCCCATGCATGTTTACGCTAGTTATACCTATTATCATACACATCTAATTTAATTAAATGTTATACAAATTGATGAAACGTGGAAAAGAAAAAAAAACTGTCAGATGTTTTGAAAGACTAACTTGTAATGAGTTTTCTTTTCTAAATGGCTGTCAAATGTGGTGAGACAACTGTGAAAGCCTGGGGAAGATTTGTAACAGTCTAGAAGGATTCAGTATTCAGATTTTGTCACAAATATCTTTAAGTTTTCACTCCAATGTAAAGAAACTAAAACTGGGAATTATAAACAGTGTAGTATGAGTATGGTTTATAAAAGACTTCTCAGAATTTCAACTCGTGCACTTATACCCAAAGAGAATGACTTCTTATCTCAAATGACTGGTGAATTAATTGGGCATTATATGTTTTATAATACAATGATATGATTAAGAAATGAATGTATGAGATATTGGTATAATTCCTTGCCTTGCCAACTTAAAAAAGATTACCTGACACTTATCAATCTGGACTGTGTTGGATGAGAGGATTCCTAATCTCTTTGAAATATGGTACCATATGTACCATCATACATATGCTCCAGACAAACCACAGAACTCAGTTCTTCTAATATTAACCTATGAGGCACTTTCTGATCTCTCATTTCCTGCCTTTGAACGTGCTTTCCTTTTGCCTGAAATGCCTTTTCCTAACATTCTTTTTGCTACCTTTGATTCGTCTCTTAGTTTTAGATATTACTTGCTCTGCAATACCTTTCCAGATCTCCCAAGACTGGCTGTGTGCTCCTCTAAATGTCTGTTAGAAACAACTACCCAGAAAAAATTTATTGTAATTGAAAATTTAGGGGAAATGATGAATGTATTCATCCTTTTCACTTCTGTTTCTTTTATGGGAAAGAAGTAATAGGATAGTTTTTAAAAATATAATTATAAGGATAAGTAATAAGTGAAACTTTTCTAATCCTAATATCCTATCCAAAACAAATCTAAAGGGCAATCACAGACTTGGCCATGACTTAAAGATTAATAATATTGTGCTAAGGATAGAATGCTTATGACAAGGGAATCATGCAGAATTTTGATTTGGCAATAATCAGCTCCAAAAACTTGTGTGTTTTTTTGTTTTTTATTTATTTTTTTTTAGGTATTATGGTTAGGCTGATCATTTGTAGGAGGGAAAGCTGTTAGTAGTAGGTATGCAATTATCATCATCTAATTTCCCAGATCAGGATCAGCCTAGTCAGAATTAATCTTTTTCTTAAAGGAGTGCAGAATAGTAGTTAAGTACACAGGTTTTTGTGTATCAGTGTTCAAATCCTTTACTATTTTCTTTGCTTGAGAAAGTCTAAATTACTATGATTTAGTCTACTACTTGGTCCATAATAAGGACTCAACAGATAGTAGTCAATTATCATCATTATTATATCTCAAATCCAGCATTTATCAGATTCTGTTTGTGTTGTGGTTTCCAGGTACTTACTTCATCTCTTGTACTGTATTATATTATAAGGTTTTTTAGGTTAGACGCTTTGCCATTCTTAGCTTTTTAATTTTCCTGAACCCTCCAAAATAGTGTATGTTTTAGATGCTCATTTTAATAAATGTAAATTGAGTTGAATTGATAGGAATGAATCTCACTACTCATGTTAAAAATTATCATAAACTACAGTGTATGTTTGTTTCAGTAATGTTTATTCCCCATGTAGTCGTACAACTTTGATGCAAATCAGTCTATAAAGTCCATAACATGAAGAGGCCCGCATACCACCAAAAAAAAAAAAAAAAAAAAAAAAAAAAAATTATCATAAACTACAGTGTATGTTTGTTTCAGTAATGTTTATTCCCCATGTAGTCGTACAACTTTGATACAAATCAGTCTATAAAGTCCATAAAATGAATCCATTCAAATCGTGCTTATGCCAAGTATATAATTCTATGCTTTACATATTTCGAATTATTTTAGTTTATAACCATAAATTAATGCAATTTCTACAAACTATAGGCCATTGATATTCTTTCATTGATTCCTTTTACAATCTGATATATTACTGAGTGATTTTCCTATCTAAATATCTAAGACAAATCATCCTTACTTAATAAGATGGCAACTAATAGCCTTCTTAAATAATGATCTTATACTCAATGCCTATATCCACATTCAATTCAGATTTTCTAAAAGTTTAGTTTGTAAGTGAAATGTCCATTAATGAGAGTAAAATACCCAAAAGGAAGATTATAAGAGAAGCCCTGAAAAATTTTGGTTTTCATCATTTTGATTTTTAAAGGTCAATTAAGATAAACTAAGTTGAATCATTGTTGACAAAGTAACCTCTCCAGGCCTCAAATTTCTTACTTGTAAAATGACTGTTACCTGAAGACTTCTAAAATCCTCTTCAATTTAGGATATTATATGAAGCTATTATCAAAATGAGAGAAACAGCAACCAAAAATTGTTTACAGTATTCTAAAGAGGACTACTACCAGAATTCATACTTATTCATCCATTTATTCAGTATATATTTACTGAGCACCTATGGAAAATATAGACAGGCACTGTTTTAGAAATTAGGAAGACAGTGTTAAACAAAACAGTTCAAGTCTCTGGCATTGTGGAATTTTGTCAAGTCAGGGAGATAGACAAAAATCAAGTAAACAGTGAGATAGATTATTAAGCTAAGGAGCAGATAAGTGCTATGCAGAAAAGTATGCTAAGGGGTAGAGGGTGGCAGGCAGAGCTGTTTTAGAGAAAGAGAGAGAACATTTAAGCAGGGACAAAGAACACAAAGAGCATTCCATGCAGAGAACAGGAAGTGCAGAAAAGGGCCGGAGTCAAGTGGGCTCTTGGTCTGTGGGAGGGACATGGAAGAGGCTGCTGTGATAGAAGTCGAGTGAGCCAGAGGAGATGAGGACAGAGGCGCAGTGAGGGACCACATCACGCAGAGCAGTGATTCCTGGAGGGGGAGACTTTGCCCCCAAGGGACATTTGGCAATGCCTGGTGACATTTTTGGTTGTCACAGCTGTGACAGGGACGCTACTGGCATCTAGTGGGTGGAAGCCAGGGGTACTACTAAGCATCCCAAATTGCACAGGACAGCTCCTCGTGGCTAAGAATTATCTTGTTCAAAATATCTATAGTTCCAAGGCCCAGAATCTTGGATGTAAGGGCTTGTAGATTACAGTAAGAAATTTGGACTTTATTCTAAGTGTGAAGGGAAGCCCCTGGAAATTTTTCAACACAGCAGAATATGACATGATTAGACTTGTATGGAGAATGACTAAAGATAGAGGAGAGTGAGACATGAAAACCAGTAAGGAGTTAAGTGCGGGAGTCCAGGAAGGAGATGCTGGTGGTTTGGACCAGTGTGGGAGCTAAGGAGGACGCAAGTAGTTGTTGGACCCCAGGTATAAATAAAAATGATTTTTTTTTCCTTTTAGCTGTGGCTTTTCCATCTGGTTTCAAAGTTTCACAAGGTGATTTATATTATTTCAAAATTTACTTTATGAGGATAGCAATTGGCCTACTTGGCAGAACATCAAGAGGATGTGTCTATGGAGGGAGGATTTACTCGTCAATTTATATCTTCACAACAAGATGAAGAAAATTACATCTTTTTAAGATTTACTTTATCCACATGAATCCAGTTTCTTACAGGTCAGGCTTCACCATACGAACTCAGTGGATATAGAAGTCAATTTTATGCTGCTTAATATTATTCTGGGTTGCATTAGAAGTTTAATAAGACCTCATTAAAAGTGATTTCCTGTTCTTTCTATCTGAATTGAACATTCCTTGTATTTTCTCTTCCACAATGGAAAAGTCAGACTTCCACTCCAGAGCACATTTCTTGGAAGCTGATATAATTGCTGTCTACTTCCTTGAAACTTAGGTCATTGGTAGCAAATATTCAAAGGTAATTATGAAACAAAATATCCTAGGAAGCCTTAAGTAAACTTTATGTTTACAGCAAACCACTTGGCCTCCGGGTATTCGATCCATAACCTCATTCATGCTTTGCAGCCCGGAGAATTCCCAGGTAAGGGCCCTGCCACCATGTGATAGTTCTATGACTAGGGAAGGAAAAACATCATCTTTTGTGACTTTGCAACAATTCACTCACCTATTTATATATGAATGCTGTCATTCTAAACATTATAATGTGGATTTTTAATACAGGTTCTTGTAGGCTGAAGCAACTGGGAATTAAATTAGCAAGATTCCTTATTTGGTACTTCATAAAACCTGTTTTATTCATATTTATATTTTATGAAGAATAGTCTATAGCTGTCGAATGTGTAATCTAGTATGGTAATTCTCTTAAGAAATCATTATATTCTCTCTCTGTAGTACTTTGTTTGAATGAAAGTGTTAAATAAAGACATATTAAGGAATATTTGGTTGGAAAATGATTGATGACTAAACTAATCCCTGCTGACTTTGATTAGTTAGTTATACTATTTTACAATATTGATCATGTAAAAAGAAGGATCTCAATTTGAATTTAACCAAAATCCAATTGGTCCTTGTGATATAGTTGTGTACTGAAATATTTTTGGTAGGTAATTAACACTTAAAAAAACAGTGATAAAAAAAACTAAATGTAAAGTTATTTCAAAAGATACTGCATGACAACTAGGGCACCTACCAGGCAACAGTAGGGGACCACTGACACTTAAGGGGATGGGAGGAACCCCCAGAGACTGGGTAGGACGTGGGGCGTCGGGGGAATGAAGGGGGAGGGGAAGTGGAGGCAGGACAGGACTGGTGCCCCTGAGGGGTGGCTGGGGGAGGTGAAGGGATCCCAAGCCCAAAGGGGGAAATTGGGGGACCACTGGGAGGGCAGAGGATCAAAAGGGAACGTGGCCAGGTTTCCCCTGGCCACTTGGACTCCCAGGAACCTGTTGAGATCCCGGGCCTGATCCTCTGCCCATCTAGGCCCCCTCCAGCCATGGGGGTCCTGAGGGAGTGGAACAGAGGGAAGGGGGAGCAAAAGTAAAGGCCAGCCCTCTGGACCAGGACCCCTGAGGGGTGGCTGGGGGAGGGAAGGGGTTCCTACACCCAGCGGGTCCCACCCCTGGTTAGGGACCCAATGGTGACGGGGAGACCCTGGGGGAGATGGGGGGAGGGGCGCAAAGGAACAGAAGGGAATGGGGCCAGTGCTTTCCCTGTCCACTTAGGCACCAGGAAGCCTGTTGGGCTCCTGGGCTTAATCCTCTGCCCTCGGAGCCTCCCTCCTGCTGCAGAGCCCAAGCCCCCCCCGCTACATCCCCACCCAGGGCCCCACCTCTACAATCGGAGACCCCCTCCAATGCGCTGGGCCTAAACCCTGCCTACACACCCTCACTCAGGGCCCTACCTCCGAACTCTGGAACTCCACACTCCAGAGACCCTCCTTTCCACGTGCTGCCTCTCCCCTTCTGTGAGCAGGTCCTAAGCAGAGGCCCCACCACCCGCCTAAATGCTGCCCCACGCTAAACCCTGCCCCTGCTTAAGTTACAGCCCTTGCCTAAATTCCGCCCCCATAGCCAAGGCTTTTTTTTTTTTTTTTTCCCCTTTTCTTTTTTCCTCTTTTAGATTGGGGTTCTGTTTTACCTTGTTATTTCATTGTTGTTGATTCTTTTACATTTTTATTTTCCCTAATCTTTTATTTTTCTAATTTTATTTTATTCTTTATACTTTGTTAGTGATCTCTCTTTATGGCTTGTTCCCCACCACTCCTTTTTTATTTTCTTTTTTCTGTTGTGGTTTTAATTTTCCTTGTTGCAGTTGTTTCAATTATAGTTTCATTTTTCCTAATGTATTTTTTATCTTTATAATTTTATTTTGTATTCTTTGATATTTTACTGCTCCCTTTTTTCTTTCTTTCTTCCTTTTTTTTTTTTTAACCACACCACGAAGCTTGTGGGATCGTGGTTCCCAGGCTGGGGGTCGGGCCCGAGCTCCTGTGGTGGGGGCTCCAAGTCCAAACCACTGGACTAACAGAGAAACTCAGACCCCAGGGAATATCAATCAGAGTGAGACCTCCCAAAAGTCCTTATCTCAGCACCAAGACCCAGCTCTATCCAACTGCCTGCAAACTCCTGTGCAGGACATCTCAGGCCAAACAACCAGTAAGACAGGAATACAACACCACTCATCAAAAAAAAAAAGAAACGAAAAAAAAATATGCTACAGACGAAGGACCAAGGTAAAAACCTACAAGACCAAATAAAAGAAGATGAAATAGGCAACCTACCTGAAAAAGAATTCAGAGTAATGATAGTAAAGATGATCCAAAATCTCAGAAACTGAATGGAGAAAATACAAGAAATATTTAACGAGGATCTAGGAGAACTGAAGAGCAAACAAACAGTGATGAACAACACATTAAATAAAATTTAAAATTCTCTAGAAGGAAGCAATAAGAGAATAACTGAGGCAGAAGAACAGATAAGTGAGCTGGAAGATAAAATGGTGGAAATAACTGCCAGGGGGCAGAATAAAGAAAAAATAATGAAAAGAATTGAGGACAGGCTCAGACACCACTGGGACAGCACTAAACACACTGAGAATCGAATTATAGGGGTCCCAGAAGAAGAGAAAAAGAAAGGGTCTGAGAAAATATTTGAAGAGATTATAGTTGAAAACTTCCCCAACATGGGAAAGGAAATAAGCAATCAGGTCCAGGAAGACCAGAGAGTACCATACAGGATAAACCCAAAGAGAAACACACTGAGAAACATATTAATCAAACTATCAAAAATTAAATACAATGAAAAAATATTAAAAGCAGCAAGGAAAAGCAACAAATAACATACAAGGGAATCCCCATAAGGTTAACAGCTGATCTTTCAGCAGAAACTCTGCAAGCCAGAAGGGAGTGGCAGGACATATTTAAAGTGATGAAAGGGAAAAACCTACAACTAAGATTACTCTACCCAGCAAGGATCTCATTCAGATTTGAAGGATAAATTAAAACCTTTACGGACAAACAAAAGCTAAGAGAATTCAGCACCACCAAACCAGCTTTAAAATAAATGCTAAAGAAACTTCTCTAGGCAGGAAATGCAATAGAAGGAAAAGACCTTCAGTAACAAACCCAAAACAATTAAGAAAATGGAAATAGGAACACACATATCGATAATTACCTTAAATGTAAATGGATTAAATGTTCCAACCAGAAGACATAGACTGGCTGAATGGATACAAAAACAAGACCCATACATATGCTGTCTGCAAGAGACCCACTTCAGAACTAGGGACACATACAGACTGAAAGTGAAAGGATGGAAAAAGATATTCCATACAAATGGAAAGCAAAACAAAGCTGGAGTAGCAATTCTCATATCAGACAAAGTAGACTTTAAAATAAAGACTATTACAAGAGACAAAGAGGGACAACTTCATAATGATGAAGGGATCAATCCAAGAAGAAGATATAACAATTGTAAATATTTATGCACCCAACATAAGAGCACCTCAACACGTAAGGCAAATGTTAACAGCCATAAAAGGGGAAATCAACAGTAACACAAAATTAGTACGGGACTTTAACACCCCACTTTCACCAATGGACACATCAACCAAAATGAAGATAAATAAGGAAACACAAGCTTTAAATGACACATTAAACATGATGGACTTAATTGATATA
>NC_041218.1:39347208-39355503 GCF_002837175.3 Physeter macrocephalus
AAAAAAAACTGTAAAAAATACAAACACATGGAGGCTAAACAATACACTACAAAATAACCAAGAGATCACTGAAGAAATCAAAGAGGAGGTCAAAAAATACCTGGAAGAAAAACGACAATGAAAACACGATGACACAAAACCTATGGGATGCAGCAAAAGCAGTTCTAAGAGGGAAGTTTATAGCAATACAGTCCTACCACAGGAAACAAGAAACATCTCAAAGAAACAACGTAACCTTACAACTAAAGAAATTAGAGAAAGATGAACAAAAAAACGCCAAAGTTAGCAGAAGGAAAGAAATCATAAAGATCAGATCAGAAATAAATGAAAAAGAAATGAAGGAAACTGGAGCAAAGATTAATAAAACTAAAAGCTGGTTCTTTGAGAAGATAAATAAAATTGATAAACCATCAGCCAGACTCATCAAGAAAAGAAGGGAGAAGACTCAAATCAACAGAATTAGAAATGAAAAAGGAGAAGTAACAACTGACACTGCAGAAATACAAAGGATCATGAGAGATTACCACAAGCAACTATATGCCAACAAAATGGACAACCTGGAAGAAATGGACAAATTCTTAGAAAAGCACAACCTTCCGAGACTGAACCAGGAAGAAATAGAAAAATAAGCAGACCAATCACAAGCACTGAAATTGAGACTGTGATTAAAAATCTTCCAACAAACAAAAGCCCAGGACCAGATGGCTTCACGGGCGAATTCTATCAAACATTTAGAGAATAGCTAACACCTATCCTTCTCAAACTCGTCCAAAATATAGCAAAGGGAGGAATACTCCCAAACTCGTTCTATGAGGCCATAATAACCCTGATACCAAAACCAGACAAAGATGCCACACAAAAAAGAAAACTACAGGCCAATATCACTGATGAACACAGATGCAAAAATCCTCAACAAAATACTAGCAAACAGAATCCAACAGCACATTAAAAGGATTATACATCATGATCAACTGGGGTTTATCCGAGGAATGCAAGGATTCTTCAATATACGCAAATCAATCAATGTGATACACCATATTAACAAATTGAAGGAGAAAAACCATATGATCATCTCAATAGATGAAGAAAAAGATTTTGACAAGATTCAACGGCCATTTATGATAAAAACTCTCCAGAAAGTAGGCATAGAGGGAAACTACCTTACCATAATAAAGGCCAAATATGACAAACAAACGGCCACCATGGTTCTCAATGGTGAAAAGCTGAAAACATTTCCTTTAAGATCAGGAACAAGACAAGGTTGTCCATTCTCACCACTGTTATTCAACGTAGTTTTGGAAGTTTTAGCCACAGCAGTCAGAGAAGAAAATGAAATAAGGAAAAGAAGAAGTAAAACTGTCACTGTTTGCAGATGATATGATACTATACATAGAGAATCCTAAAGATGCCACCAGAAAACCACTAGAGCTAATCAATGAATTAGGTAGAGTAGCAAGATACAATATTAATGCACAGAAAACTCTTGCATTCCTATACACTAATGATGAAAAATCTGAAAGAGAAATTAAGGAAACACTCCCATTTACCATTGTAACAAAAAGAATAAAATACCTAGGAATAAACCCACCTAAGGAGACAAAAGACCTGTATGCAGAAAACTATTAGACACTGATGAAAGAAAGTAGAGATGATACCAACAGATGGAGAGATATACCATGTTCTTGGATTGGAAGAATCTGTGTTGTGAAAATGACTATACTACCCAAAGCAATCTACAGGCTTAATGCAATCCCTATCAAACTAGCAATGTCATTTTTCACAGAATTAGAACAAAAATGTATACAATTTGTATGGAAACACAAAAGACCCCGAGTAGCCAAAACAATCTTGAGAAGGAAACGGAGCTGGAGAAATCAGGCTCCCTGACCTCATACTAGTCTACAAAGCTACAGTAATCAAGACAGTATGGTACTGGCATCAAAACAGAAATGTAGACCAATGGAACAGGATAGAAAGCCTAGAGATAAACCCATGCACCTATGGTCACCTTATCTTTGATAAAGGAGGCAAGAATATGCAATGGAGAAAAGACATCCTCTTCAGTAAGTGGTGCTGGGAAAACTGGACAGCTACATGTAAAAGAATGAAATTAGAACAGTCCCTAACACCATACAGAAAAAGAAACTCAAAATGGATTACAGACCTAAATGTAAGACCGGACACTCTAAAATCTTACAGGAAAACATAGGCAGAACGCCCTATGACATAAATCACAGCAAGATCCTTTTTGACCCGCCTCCTTGAGAAATGGAAATAAAAACACAAATAAACAAATGGGACCTAATGAAACTTAAAAGCTTTTGCACAGCAAAGGAAACCATAAACAAGACGAAAAGACAACCCTCAGAATGGGAGAAAATATTTGCAAACAAAGCAACTGACACAGATTAATCTCCAGACTTTACAAGCAGCTCAAGCAGCTCAATATCAAAAAAAAAAACCCAATCCAAAAATGAGCTGAAGACCTAAATAGACATTTCTCCAAAGAAGATATACAGATTGCCAACAAACACAGGAAAGAATGTTCAACATCACTAATCAATAGAGAAATGCAAATCAAAACTACAATGAGCTATCACCTCACACCGGTCAGAATGGCCATCGTCAAAAAATCTACGAACAATAAATGCTGGAAAGGGTGTGGAGAAAAGGGATCCCTCTTGCACTGTTGGTGGGAATGTAAATTGATACAGCCACTATGGAGAACAGTATGGAGATTTCTTAAAATGCTAAAAATAGAACTAACATATGACCCAGCACTCCCAGTACTGGGCATATACCCTAAAAAAACCATAATTCAGAAAAGTCATGTACCACAATGTTCATTGCAGCACTGTTTCCTATAGCCAGGACATGGAAGCAACCTAAGTGTCCATCGACAAATGAATGGATAAAGAAGATATGGTACACATATACAATGGAATATTACTCAGCCATAAAAAAAATGAAAATTGGGTCATTTGTAGAGGGTGGATGGACCTAGAGTCTGTCCAACAGTGAAGTAAGTCAGAAAGGAAAAACAAATAACTAACACACATGTATGGAATAAAAAAATGGTTCTGATGAACCTAGGGGTAGGACAGGCATAAAGATGCAGATGTAGAGAATGGACTTGAGGACACAGGCGGTGGGGGAAAGGGAAGCTGGGACGAAGTGCAAGAGTAGTATATATACACTACCAAGTGTAAAATAGATAGCTAGTGGAAAGCAACTGCATTGCACAGGGAAATCATCTCGGTGCTTTGCTACCACCTAGCAGGGTGGGATAAGGAAGGTGGGAGGGAGATGCAAGAGGCGGGGATATGGGGATATACATTTGCATATAGCTGATTCGCTTTGTTATACAGCAGAAACTAACAAAACACTGTAAAGCAATTATACTCCAATAAAGATGTTAAAAAATAAAGATACTGCATCATGCTACACTTTGAAGATCAAATATTTTCATAACCATTGTAGGCAATAAATAATGAGTAGAGTTAACAGAGGAACAGATTCTTAAAAACTAAAATTGCAGGCCTCCACAAAGAAGAGAGGAAAAGAAAGCAAATTGGTTAGTTCACATGCCTTGATTAGACTTGTCTTTGTGTCCTAGAAGGCCTAAACAGTGGCTTAAAAACATTAAGTCATCAACTCTGAAACAAGAGTGCAGAGGCAGAAGGTTTCCAGAGCTTTTCCACCCCACAGAGGATAATAAGTTTCATTCTAATGACTATGTTGAATGGTGGCTAAGTTTTTTCATTAAAATGAACCCAGGAAAAACAACTGATTTTGCAGCTAGAGGCTCTCTTTTGATTCTTTATGAATTTTATGTCAGGGAGGACTCGAGCAGCCTCAGCCCATCAGTAGGTACCCCCCCACTCTTATATCTTTCTCTCTTAATTGTAATCACAGATGGGGAGCCATCTCTCAGGAAGTTGAGAACATGGTTTCTTTTGTTGTTGTTCGTATTTGGTTTGGCGGTTTTGTTGTGTTTTATATTTTTTGTTTGTTTTTGGGTTTTGCTTTTGCCTGTGAAGGGTGGCAGAATATGCCACTCTAAAATATGCCACCTTGGCATAAGGATTATTTTGATTTAAAAGGACTTGAAAAATAGCAAATCCTGTTCCCTTTTTTTTTCTTAAAAGCAGGAGATGAAATTCTCATGTGAGTTATGTCCTCTGTAATGGAAGCAAAGTAACATTCTTTTCATCAAGGACAAGAAGTTGAGACCCAGAGAATTCTACACAAATGGACCTTCTATAATAATTCTTATCTTCCTTTAGCCTCTGCACATAATTCATTTACTTCTCCATAATTACCTCTGTTTGTTCAGCCAACTATAAAAAATCATGTAGGTTCTGCCTTTCTTTGTGTCTTCATTCCTTATGAGGGCTCCTGTGTAACATAAAGTTTATATAAATTTGTATATATTTATACAAGTATATTCCTCAGTATTGGAGGGGAATTGGTTCCAGGACCCCCCTCAAATACCAATATCCAGGGATGCTCAAGTCCCTTATATACGATGGCTCAGTACAGTTGGCCCTCCACATCTGGGGCCAACTTTGCTTTGCTCCAGTTAATCAGTTTCTGTCAGTTTACTTCGCAGGCCCAGCTGAAAATTCTAAGAGGGCAGAGGTGAAAATTTGCCTGCCCTATACCTTCGGCATCTGTGGACTGAATCCAAATTTTTTGGACTTCTAAATATGAAGACATTTCATAACCATTACTTCAATAGAAATGATTTATGTTAATAGACATCCTACTGGAACTAACATTTGACAGATCCTTTACTTAGTGCAGTGAGTGGCTAATTGAGGACCCTTAGGTATAGCAAAATGAAGGATATTTCCATAAACTGGTATACCATTTGTCCCTGCCCCCCTGCAACATTTATCTGCTGATGCATTCGGCCTAAGAGGAAAGACCCCAGATGGGAGGACCCCTGGAAATATTACACCCAATTAACACTTCTGGCTTTTATAAAGTAGTGTTTATTTTACTCTTTATTGTTATTTTTTGTCTAGTTTCACTGCTATGAAGCCATGCTTTTTAGCTCTTCTCTAAATGTTTATTTTATGCTTTGCATTTATATATGTACATATAAATATATTTGTATTTTGTCTATTGTAGTTAGCTTTGATGTGAATCCATTTAAAATTTACATGAAGGCATGAATATGGTAATATCATAATGTCTTATTTAGAAATGCCTTTTTTTCTTTTTTTTTTGCTTTTTTGTCTTTGCTCTTCCTTCTTTCTCCTTTCTCTGGTATTAGTTTCCCCATCCCTCACTCAAGTCTATAGCCTCTTGTGTATCCCCAATATGATTTTCTTTATTCTTTATAGTGCTTCCTATATTCACATTTACATATATACTGACTTTTTGTCAACATTTTTTTCACAAAAGTGGAAACATATCACATGTACTTTTATCCTTTTATCATTCAACAGAACTTTTTGAAAAATCTCTCAAGTCAGTTAATGGCTTTATTTTTGTTCTTTTTATGGGTTGTACAGTATTCCATGGTATGGGCCCTCCATCATTTATTAAACCATTCCTCTGTTTTTAGTAATTTCCTTTGCTTCTAATTTTTTTGCCATAATGAACAATGTTGTAATAAACATTGTTGTACCTGTGTCCTTATACAATTATTTTTATGGCATTGAATCCCAGGAGTGGAATTGCTAGGTCATAGGCAAATGAATTTTTAAAATTTTATAGATGTTGCCAGATTGCTTTCCAAAAAGATTATAACTCTTCATATTTCTACCAGTAATGTGAAAGAGTATACTTTTCCTATACTTCTGCCAGCAGTAGGTATTAAAGCTATTTTTAATTTTTCAGCTGTTTGTTATAAATTAGTATCTTGTGTTTAATTTGTATTTTCCTGAATGCTAGCAAATTTGAGTGGTTTTTCATATGTCTCATCTGTAACTTGCCTATTTATATCTTTTACCCATTTTCTGTTGGATTGTCTTTTTTTTTTTTTTTAATGTAAGTGACTGTGAGGATATTTTTATGGTGTAGATATTTTCCCTTTGTATGTCATTTGGGCAATTTTTTTTTCCAAAGCTAGTGTTAATCTATTGACTTTGTATGGTACAAAAAAGTTTTTAATTCTTAAATATTCAGATATTTGTATATTTTATAACTTTTGGTTTTTAGTCTTGCTTAAAAAGGCTTTCCTCAATCCTAGCTTGTATGTGAAGCTTTCAGATTCTTTTTTTATTTTTTAAAATACTGATTTTTTTAATTGGTTGTGTCAGTTGAAAAAAATGCACAGCCTAAAATTTGAGAATTATGTTTTCTTTGGCCGACTTTCTGAGGACTCAAACCTGGAGGCAGCCTCTCAGATAGAGCTGAGGGACGGCTCCCAAGAGGTAAGGGAGGAGCCTGGATAGATAGGAGTTTTTGCAACAAAAGCCAGGCAGTCAGAACATCAAAAGATTACTGTTAATTAAAGAAAGCCAGACATCTCAAGTTAATGAATTTAGTGCTTTTCTATATATGGGAAGATACCAGAGTCTGTCTGGGCTCATTGAAATCATTCCTTTGATATGTACCTTATCTATCTAGGACCAGTATCCTGATTTCCCACCCTGAGTCCTCTCAGGGTGCACAGTCCGGGAGCAGCTATAGTGGCTGATGGCTTGATGGCCGCAAAATCGTTTGTTTACTTATATGGCAGGTGACATTCTTCATCCACAGTTGCAATATTATGTACCTTTTCCTTGGCTTAAATTTGGTGGTTTAAGGATGCTGATAATTTATACCCATCATGTAATACACGGATGTTGATAATTTCAGAAATATGGGTATAATATATGAAAGGTATTGCCTTTTCCTGAAGACTACCCTGTAACCCTAGCTGAGTTGGATATCTCTTGCCCAGCTCCTTATTTTGCCCTGTTTGCACCTGTAACATTGACTTACCACTTTGAGTTGAAATTGTATGTTTAAAAAATAGTCTGTTTACTTAGCTAAGCTAAAAATTCTTCTAGGGCAGGTCTGTGTCATATTTATGTTTACATCTCTAGTGCCTAACAGTTCTTGATACCACTGGGTACTTAATAAATATTTGTGGAATTAATTTGAATTAGAGAAGTTTTTTTTTTTTCTAGCTGCCTTAATTATTGTATCATAAGAAGCTAAGCTTATTCCCTAATTCTGATAATGAAGTTTACCATTTATTAGGGTCTATTCTGCCAGGCACTATTCTAAAAATGTTACATGCCTTATCTCATATCGCATCACACCTCTATGAAGCAGATAGTGTTATCCTCTATTACAACTGATGAGCTCAAGGCCATACAAGAAGGAAGTGGCAGAACTGGAATTCATCCCAAGTCTGGCTAGCTTGGAAGCCTATATTAATTTTCCCTCTGCCACAGTGCTTTCCAGCTTCAAAATTGTCTATTATTCCTATTCTAAAGAGATATTTTTAAAGAAGAGCCATTGTTTGGTGATCTCTTTAGCTCTGAGGCATTTATTTTTTGTTTTACTAGTAATTAATCCAAAGGCTCTTTAATGTTGTTTGTAGGAAATAAAGAGAATAGTAACCATTCCTTTTAATACTAAAAAGTTAAAAGTTATAAGACTGGGATCAGAGCAAACAGATTGAAAATTGTTCATAGTTCCTCTAATATCGAAGTATTATTGGACCTTACGTTAAGAAAGCACTGAAATATGTTTACCCCGCCCCCTTCTGTAACTAGCATGTGGGAAAAACCTGTGGAACTAAACGATGAATGATGTGGACACCCAGGAAATCATTTTGAAAGAGAACTTTGTAAACAAGCACAACAATACCATTTATAATACATATTGATTTTTTTTGAAAAATAAAATTATGCATTCAAGTTCACTGTTCTATTTAAATTTGTTTGCTAGGAAGCCATGCATGGAATGAATCACTATATATATTACATGGTAAGATCCAGTTAACAATAGGCAAACTGATTATGGTATTTACACCTTTGACATGTCATATAATTGGTGATCATTTTAGCAAAAACTAATTTTAAATGTATGTAAGTTAGATACATTATTTAGTTTGTGGAGTTATCTTTTATATATTCAGATAGCTTACATAATGTTTATAATTATGCCATAATTCAATAATATATTTACTTTAAACTTTTTGACTCAGTATGATCTAAGTTAATATTGGGTATATTGTAATAACAAATAGAATATATGAGAAAAATCAATAATACATTTTTAGAGGGCTTCCCTGGTGGCGCAGTGGTTGAGAATCTACCTGCTAATGCAGGGGACACGGGTTCGAGC
>NC_041218.1:39355565-39367941 GCF_002837175.3 Physeter macrocephalus
GGCCTGTGAGCCACAACTACTGAGCCTGCGCGTCTGGAGCCTGTGCTCCGCAACAAGAGAGGCCGCAATAGTGAGAGGCCCGCGCGCCGCGATGAAGAGTGGCCCCCGCTTGCCGCAACTAGAGAAAGCCCTCGCACAGAAACGAAGACCCAACACAGCCAAAAATAGATAAATAAACAAATGTGGGGTTTAAAAAAAAATGCTTTAAAAATGTATATTGTTCCTTGTTCATGTTTTTAATTCCCTTTTTTTAATTTTTAAAAATATTTGAATTTGTATAAATTATATTCTATGTTTGATAAATCAGCATTTTAAGTCCTTAGTGGTCAAATTCTGCTGTTTGTTAATGAGTTCTGACTCATTAATGCTGGTTATTTCCTTGTGAGTTTGGTTTTGGGATTGTGAGTGCCTATTGACTGGGACTTACCTGTAGAAAACTTGAAAACTCTGAATTGAGGGATTATCCCTGAAGAGATTTATAGTTCCTCCTGCCAGATTCCTGGAGCCAATTATAGTTAATTCTTGACTATCCCAGACCACATAAGCAGTGTGAATTTGAACCTGTCTCACCTTGAGAGCAGGATGTGAACTCTCAAGAGAGATTTTCTCCCTTCCGGAGGTCACCCTAGATAGGCAAATGTCCTTTTCATTTTCCTTTCCTGATGGTAGATTGCTTTTTTCTAGTCAGTCTATTAATGATGATAAAAGAGATCTAGTTCCAACTCTTGATCTTACTGAATCCTGAGCTCTATACTCCTGATCCCTTCTGGACAATGAAAACCGAGGGGGTCTTGGATCCAGGGAGTGTCCAGTAAACACCTTCAGGGCAGCCACTACTTTGGACAATGAAAAAAATTCAATAGAATGGTTTGAAAAATAAATAAATAAAAACACCTTAATCAATTATGAATTATTAATACTAATTACCTACGTTAAGAATGTGTGTGTGTTAGAGTCATGTACCAAAATGTTCATTGCAGCTCTATTTACAATAGCCAGGACATGGAAGCAACCTAACTGTCCATCAACAGATGAATGGATAAAGAAGATGTGGAAAATATATGAAAACAAATACCGTATGCTAACACATATATATGTAATCTAAGAAAAAAAATGTCATGAAGAGATTAGTGGTAGGATGGGAATAAAACACAGACCTACTAGAGCATGGACTTGAGGACGTGGGGAGGGGGAAGGGTAAGCTGTGACGAAGTGAGAGAGTGGCAGGGACATATATGCACTACCAAATGTAAATTAGATAGCTAGTGGGAAGCTGCCGCATAGCACAGGGAGATCACCTCTGTGCTTTGTGACCATGAGAGGGGTGGGATAGGGAGGGTGGGAGACGCAAGAGGGAAGAGATATGGGAACATATGTATATGTATAACTGATTCACTTTGTTGTAAAGGAGAAACTAACACACTATTGTAAAACAGTTATACTCCAATAAAGATGTTAAAAAAAAAAAAAAGAATGTGTGTGTGTGTGTGTGTGTATTTGGGAAATACTTTAAATATGAATTTGTTTCCTTCTTGTGACATCAAGGATTACATAGACAAATTTGTATTCAACTGATGACACTCAAAACATCGAGACCTAAAAAAAAAAACAAACCATTGTTTTCCAGGTCAAATCAAATGGGAAAAAATCATTCTTCATTCCATTTATAAGACCTAGGTAACTTGTCTTGGTAAAGCTAGTACTAAAAATGACTTTTTGTAGACAGGTAGTTAGCATACCATACAGAACACATTTTTTGACAGTCAAAACCAAAATTATTTGCAAGCCATAGATACATACAACCTTGTAGGCTGACACCTCACTTAACTGTTAAATCACCTAAAAGATTACCTTGTCTTTCTTTTATGTGAATTCAGGAGCACAAAGCTATTTAAAATTCCTTCTCTAGAGAGATTCTATTAGAAGTATTATATTTCTTTGGCAGTCCTAAAAGGAACCAGCTCAATATTTTAATGTCATATTTTTTAAAGCTACTTTGGGTTATTTTTTTAAAAGTTAGATTGAAGCCTGAGAAATTAAATATGTGTATATGGCATGAATTTTAGCAGGGTTCTACAGCTCAAAGAGTTATTTCACACCCTGTCTAGTGTCTAGGTAAACCATTCTCTATTAGCATAGCAATATTCAAATATGTAAGTGATTAGTAAGTGAAAACAAATAGATTGTGCTTTCATCTGCTGCTCTCTGCATGCTTGCATATGTACAAACAGATAGATTGTGTTTTCACATGTAAGTTTTAGAATATCCCAGAAGGGCATAAGAATAAAAGAAAGATAAGCTTCACTGTACCATTAAAGATAGTCTACAGCCCCAGTGCAAATGTGAGGGAAATAAATTATTGAAGCATAACTCAGGTTATTTTAAAAGACTGATGCTAATAGACAGTAGAGGCTGAACACATTCTGAATTATAAAATGAAAGAAAACAGTGGACAAAGGAAGATAATAGCAATAATAACTATAGCTCACTGAGTTCTTACTGTACATAAGAACTAGATTGAGTGCTTTACTTAAAAAGTCTCAACTGTAAGAAAATCCATTTATCAAGCGTTTAATACATGCCACTTTTATCCATAGAACCACTTTTTGAGTTAGGTACTATTATTTGCCCCATTCTGCAAATGAAGAAACTGACGCTTAAGTTTTATCAACTTGTCCAAGATTACATAAACTTGGAAGTGTTAAGTCAGACATCAAAGCCAAGATAGGCTGATTGCAGAGACCATGCTCTATAACAACCTCTCCATTATTTTCTCATCTAACTACTAAGCTGCATCTCAACCCAGTTAGGGCATGTCTAATCCATCCCATTTCAAAGGTAGACAAACGGAGATAGAAACTAAGTAATTTGCACAAGATTACTTGTAACTGCATAAAGATTAAAACTACTTTAGTCTGTTTCCAGAATCTATGCACTTTCTACTGTATTATTCAACCTTTGTGAAAGTGTTTTTCATTCTTCAGTTATACATTCATTTGGTCATTCATTTAACAAATGTTTATTGAGCACTTTGTATGGTGCATTCTTTTGCGCTCTGGGAATACTCTCGTGAGCATGAAACACAAATTTCCAAAATTTACATTCTAGTGGGGGAAAGATAGGCAATAAACCAATAAATTAGGAAGTAGATGTCGTGTTAGTGGGTGCAATGAAGAAAAATAAAGCATTGTAAGGGGCTAGAAAATGATGGGAAGTTGGATGTATTTAAAAATTTTAAATAAGATAGTCAATGCGAGGATATGTGCAACTGTCACTGGTAATTTTATGATACTGTTATTTTCTATCACAAGTATCTTGACTCCTTGGTTTATATGACATTGAAACTGAATCTGAGTTTTATATCAGATTCACTTTCCAGAAGAATATGCTTGACTTAGAACCTACCATTTCATTGCAGAAAGGATTGGTTTTATTTCATATTTCTGCTTGAATGGTTATTTGAGGAGACAAAATAGGTAATTGTTTCCTTTCTAAGTACTTATCCAAACTAGCCAGCTTAATAAGGTAAACAAATATTTGGACTTATTAGGAGAATGTGCCTTGCCAACAATTAAGTAAAAGGGTCTTCTCCCCATCATTAATACTTGATGTGGGATATTAGTTCTTAGAAGGAATCTCATGATAAAATGACTAGTGATGTCAACAACTAATTGACTGATTTTAATTGAGGAACATTTATATGACAGTATGATGTATTCAACTTGTTTCTGCTTTTCTTTAAAAAGCTGAAACTCTTCTTCCCAGTAGTAATTAAAAATAAACAGCAGTCATTTACTTACTGTGGGCTTCTAACGGTCACAACACCTTGCATGAATGATTTAGTGATCTAAAGCAAAGCAATTCAACACTGAAGTTATCTTGAAAATTAAAAACCATTCTAGATGATGAATAGTTTCAATTTCTATAGCACCAACTTATGTGCAGTTTTCCTTTTTTATGTATTCTTCTGCATATATACAACTTACTAACAGAAATGGTCTGATTGGGACTCCACCTCAAAGAACAGTGTATAAAGCTCAGTCTCTGGGGTTAAGTCTATAGACTTGGGGGTGACATTTATTCATTCACCTATTATTTATTGAGAAGCTTCTTTAAGCTAGACATTGTCTGGAATTCTTTGGGGAATGAAAGAAGAAAAAAATAGTCTCTGCCCTGAAAAGAATTTATTATTATAGGCTTGGGATAATATTTAATCTAATTCCATCCCTTTTATTTAATTAGTTATATTATAATTTATGTAACCAATCTCTTGTTGTTGATTATTTAGAAAGATAATTTTTGTTGTTGTTGTTACAAAAGGCCTGTGTTGAACATCTCTGGTAATAAATATTTGTCCATATTTCTGATTATTTCTTTGGAATGGATTTCTATCAGTAAAATAACTAGGTCAAAAGGCACATACATTTTTAGTCTATTAATAAATTTGACAAAAATGGGCCCCCAATGGCAAAACAGGAAAAAAGTTGTATCACTTTACATTGCCACCAACACAGTACGAGAGAGCCTTTCCTTACTTGGTTTCCTTGTCAGCCTTAAGAAGACAGACTGTTCCACTAAATGTATATCGTCGATCATTGCTCTCTAAATATTGTCTTCAAAATTGTTGAAAAGTTTCTCATTTTCATGATTTATGGGATTTCCCTGGTGGTGCAGTGGTTAAGAATCTGCCTGCCAATGCAGGGATATGGGTTCGATCCCTGGTCCAGGAAGAGCCCACATGCCATGGAACCACTAAACCCGCACCACAACTACTGAGCCTGCGCTCTAGAGCCCACAAGCCACGACTACTGAGCCCTGCGCACCTAGGGCCCATGCTCTGCAACAAGAGAAGCCACCGCAATGAGAAGCCGACGTAGCACAACAAAGAGTAGCCCCCTCTCGCTGCAGCTAGAGAAAGCCCTCACACAGCAACGAAGACCCAACGCAGCCAAAAATTTTTTTTTAAAGAATTATTTATTAAATTGAATGGTGCTAATCAAAAATTTTCAGTTGACATTGATAGCTTATATTTGACAAGAGATCATCTAGGATTTTTTTTCGTATATATTCTGAATTTTAAAGTATTAAGAGGTTATGAAAATTCTGTCAGTTGGTTTGAGAAGTTTATTTGACTAAAAAAATGAAGATTGCAGCTGGCCAAGTTGACCATTGAGGTAAAAGCAGATGTCAGAAATAAAATAGATCTGCATTTTGTTGGGGCTTATTGAGTTTTATTAAAACATAGGATATTATGAATTAAGTTAAGTAGCAAACCATTATCTGGTGCTAGTGTATCTTGTTTAAGCACAAAATTCCTACCTACGGAAACATGAAAAAAAATACTGTGGATAGGTTTACAGAGTCTTAACCACATCTTATTTAAAAAGAAAATTCTAGAATAGCCTTATATGTAACCTATAATAATCCGTTGCATCTTTACAGTAGTATTTTTACCTTTCCTGAATTTGTATGCTTAGCTGTTTGATCTCTCTCTTTTCTGATCTTTTCTCAATGGTTATGCTGTTTATTTCTAGAACTATGGGACACAAAAACCGCTATGTCAAAGTCCCCCGTGGTCACATCTGGGTTGAAGGTGATCATCATGGACACAGTTTTGACAGTAATTCGTTTGGGCCGGTAAGTCTTCTTATTACTGGTATGATTGGATTTCAAATGTAGGAACAAAAGTATGTCACACAGGTTGCTCAGGTAACCCAGCCAAGAGTAGTCGTGAATTTTATAGTGGAACAGTTTATATTTGAAAATTTCCTTTTAAATATCATATAGATAATGTAAGCTGTCAATGGGTGTGTGTGTGTGCATGTGTATGTATGTATGTGTATCTAGAAAAGAACTTCGACAACTCAATAAAGTGCCAAAAGATGCTTTCAGCTGACTACCTGATCCCAGTGGCAATGGTTGTTTTTTCCTCACATAAATGCTTTGTACCTTATGTTTTTAGTTAGTGTTTAACAGAAATAATGTGTAAAAGACCTATAGACATCAATTTTCTAAGTAATTAGTTTAAAAGGCATGTATAATAGAAATCATATTGGTAACTAACATTTTTCAGCTTTTAATTTATAACAGAAATGCCCACATTCCTTATACCATGTTTACATTCCATAAAATATGTGACTAAATTCATATATTATAATTTTTTTCATTTTTGAATACATACAGAAATTCTCTATTTATTAACCCCTGCAACAAATCATTATATAAAGTGAAGAATATTTTAGTTAATGGAAACTGCACCTGATTTCTAGTCACCTGTGTCTCTTTAAAAACTTGGATCTTCAACCCATTAGATTTTCCTACATCTAGATGTAGCCATACTTGTATGTATGTAGAAGTTAATATTGAGCACCTTTAGATAGGTTTGCAAAAAAAGTTATCCACATCCTTTTGTCTAAAACTAAATGTTGATGGTCTCTATAAAACAATTTCCTTCACCTATCATGAGGGACCACTATTATTGTCACGGGAGAAGCAGTCACTTGACTCACTTTTGGCTAAAAGTATAGCAAGAGACTTGGGGTTGGATAAGTGTTGTGCATACGTGCAAGGAAACTTTAGGTGATGACCCCTACTTCTTTTTTCTAGCTTCAGTGATGATAAGAAAAACATCTAAGGTCTTTCTTGCTTTTGAGTAGTACTTATTATAAAAATACAATTTAATCGTTGTAGGGTATATCAAAGATGGAATGAACAGATTGGAAATATTGTAGATCACTTAGAGAGTATAGTAGAAGTGACTGTCATGAAGAAGCTTAGTAGCAGCTTGAAAGTGAAAATAAATCACCTAAAAGCAGTTTTATTTCTCTCTCATCAGTAAGATTAAATCTATTAAATGTAGCATGTTGGCCAAGTCCACATTAAAATGTTAACTTTAGCTTGGGTTTTAATTGGTAGGGTAGTGGCTCTGAAATGAAGTGTTAAAAATGTTGTTGTTTTGTTATTAGTTGTGGGGTGTGGGGTAAATAATTACTTACTAATAATAAAGTACTAAAGTTTGAGATTGGTTTGCTTTTTCCTTATTAGTAAATAAAGCTAGTGCAATCTTATCTATATAATTGTATAATTGTCAGTCATTCGTATTCCAGATGCTTTCTTATTTGGGAGAGAAAAATGATAAGGTTGATAGCCAGAATATTGGGAATTGCACGTAACCTTCAATATCATATCTATTGTGTAGTTCTTTCTGGGCTGTCTTTCCTGCTGTGTACTTAATAATAGTATTATGAACCACTGACGTATAAGTAGACACATGAAAGTTGAAAATATATCACGTATGGAAATATCCTCTGTCACTTATATCTTAAAAAAAAAAAAAGAAAAAGTGAGAACCATGTGGGAAGGCCAATCTCATTGTGTTTATTACAGTAAGAAACTATGATATGCAAAACACTGACAAATACATTCTGTGCAGGATTTTAATGCCATTGGTTTACATCAAGTTTTTAAAAGAAATCTACTCATTAATTATAACTTGAACCAGTAATATGAGTCAGAGACACAAAACCATTTTGAAATTTAGTGGTTGTTTTCTTTTTTTTTTAATGGATATAAATATATAGATGCAGAATGGCTTTTGGTTCACAGGTTGGACTAAATATAAATTTCCATTCACTTAATTCGTATTGTTTTTACTTGTCAAAATTAGATGAAGAACCTGTACTAGGATGAAGGAAAACATTTGTCACATCATATACTAACCTACTTGTATTTGATGAGTTTTAGTACATATATTTTTACCCTTACAGTGAGCTCTCATGTTTTATGTTCCAATAACATTTATGACTAGGAAAAATAATTAATAATGATGCTCCCAAATAAGTTTTAAAAGGACAGAGGGGAAAAAAATTGAATTAAAGCCCTACAATTTTTATTTAAAGCTAAGTTGTGATGTTTGAGTATAGAGGTTTCTTATTTTTTATTAATTAATGGTTATCTGAATAATTAAATTATTTTAATATTTTTATAATTCTCAGAAATAAAAACTCAAGTTTTACAATTCTAAAAAAACCAGAATAATCTTGAATCTTACACTGCATATACACATAATAACAAAAAGTTGTTACATTTTTCCAATAATTCTCAGTTGGATTTTTTGGCTTATCCATCAATATATTTGGAGATTGTCTGTGGAAGGTCAGTTAAGTTTCAGGCTTTCTGGATTGTTGATTCATTTCTCCCCTTGGAAGCAGGCAATGCACTTTTCCAGAAAGTAAACATCCTATCTAAAAATCAGCCGGCATTGTTCCAGGATGCTTATCTTGACTTTGTAGAAATTGACTGAAGCCTTTACCCTTCATATCCCTCCCAAATAACTTCAGAATTGTATCCAAATCTGTTTAATATGCTTTAACTCTTTGAATTGTAATTATACTCTATCATAGCATCTCCTCAGTTTATTTTAAATTGTTGCCTATGGGTAATCACAATGGAGCTTTTTCCATATTCAAGTAGATTTTTACTTGTAATCTAGTGAAAAATAAGAAAAGAACGTCTTACTCTGTTTTTTTTTTCCTAGTTTGTTTTAATATTTCCTATGTATTTCTTAATATTTGAATTTGCTTTTCTGATTTGGTTTATTGCCACTATATGTAGGCTGGAGAGGCAATTAAAGAGTTTTATGAGTGAAAGATGAATAATGGATTATGAATTTAAAGATACCAATGTTAAGTTATACTAATAGAATGCATCACAACAGAATGAGATCCAACATCTGCGCTTTTAACTTGTAGAGGATGACATTATGGAAATAAACTAGTAGACTCCTTTATGAACATGGATATAGTAAAACAGAAAATCAGATAACCTTAGTTTTGGACCTCATCAGTCACATAACTCGTATGGGTCTACATTTCCTCATGTATAAAAGGATGAATTTCCTCTCCTCTGAATTCATCTTAAATGATTATTTAATAAACTGAGCATATATTTTATATATATATATAATTTAATGTACTCCTATTTTACATTGCTGAAGATGTTTACTAAAAATTTAATAATATATATTTTTAAATATATATATATATATATAAAATCTTTTGATTATATATACAGAAAAGTTTTAATGAACATCCTCAGCAACCTAAAATAGGAATACAATTAAAGTATGTTTCCTCCAGAGGATGAACTATTATGCAGTTGTTAAAAATCTATATTGGTGAAGAATTTTAATAACATCATGTTCATGATATTGTTTTAGGTGAATACATGAAAATAAAGAAGAGAATACACAGTATTATCTTAATTGTGCCAGTTGTTATGATTATGGTCAATTCTTTTTTATACCTTTGTACTTCTCTATATACTAAAAGGTCTGCAACAAATTTTTATTACCTTATAATCAGAAGAAAACTAGTTAGTCAAAAAAATAAAATAAAGGTGAGTAAAGTAAATGACTTCTAAGTTTTATTCTGACTAAATTCTATAAAAATGTTTTATGGTGCTATGGCCAGAGGGACAAATATCACAGATGTGATTGGGTAGGAAATGTTTCAGTTATGAATTTGTCTCCATGGAAGATCTCTGTGCCAAACCTCTTGAATATATTGTCATTGCACAGTGATAGAAAATGTCCTATCACATCATAATATGGATTCACTAATGTATGACTTTAGCTCAGATTTCTAGTTTGAGAAATATATTTTGTTAGTATACTTTAAGATTGTTGTCTAGAAGTGTTTTTCAGTGCATATTACTGCTTGATGTCACTGGATTGTGTATTAAAGATATCTGATGATTGCTTAGAAAATTCAGAAAGAACTTCTGTTAGTAATTCTTTTGCTCTGTGAAAGACATTAGCCTTTCTCTTTACCATTCCTACTTCCATGTAGATGACATTAATACATTTCTATTGTGGCCATGTTCTTTGCCAGCACCCAAAAGTAACTGATTACAATGAATGTTGATGAATTTTCTGCTTGCTATAAAAGGAAATCACATAAAAGTCAAATTTTGTATTTCTATGTGTGTGTACATAGCTGTGAATTTTCTTTCTTTTTTAAAAGAATTTTATTGAATTTATTTTTTTATACAGCAGGTTCTTATTAGTTATCTATTTTATACACATCAGTGTATACATTGTCAATACCAATCTCCCAATTCATCCCACCACCACCCCCACTGTCCCCCCCTTGATGTCCATATGTTTGTTCTCTATATCTGTGTCTCTATTGGTGACTTACAAACAGGTTCACCTGTACGATTTTTCTAGATTCCACATATATGTGTTAATATACGATATTTCTTTTTCTCTTTCTGACTTACTTCACTCTGTATGACAGTCTCTAGGTCCATCCACGTCTCTACAAATGACCCAATTACATTCCTCTTTATGGCTGAGTAATATTCCATTGTATATTTGTACCACATCTTCTGTATCCATTCGTCTGTCAATGGGCATTTAGGTTGCTTCCATGACCTGGCTATTGTAAATAGTGCTGCAAAGAACATTGGGGTGAATGTGTCTTTTTGAATTATGGTTTTCTCTGGGCATATGCCCAGTAGTGGGATTGCTGGGTCATATGGTAATTCTATTTTTAGTTTTTTAAGGAACCTCCATACTGTTCTCCATAGTGGCTGTATCAATTGACATTCCCACCAACAGTGCAAGAGGGTTCCCTTTTCTCCACACCCACTCCAGCATTTATTGTTTGTAGATTTCTTGATGGCCATTCTGACTGGTGTGAGGAGATACCTCATGGTAGTTTTGATTTGCATTTCTCTAATAATTAGTGATGTTGAACAGCTTTTCATGTGCCTCTTGGCCATCTGTATGTGTTCCTTGGAGAGATGTCTATTTAGATCTTCTGCCCATTTTTGCATTGGGTTGTTTGTTTTTTTAATATTGAGCTGCATGAGCTATTTATATATTTTGGAGATTAATCCTTTGTCTGTTGATTCGGTTACAAATATGTTCTCCCATTCTGAGGGTTGTCTTTTCATCTTGTTTATAGTTTCTTTTGCTGTGCAAAAGCTTTTACATTTCATTAGGTCCCATTTGTTTCTTTTTGTTTTTATTTCCATATACTCTAGGAAGTGGGTCAAAAAAGATCTTGCTGTGATTTATGTCAGAGTGTTCTTCCTATCTTTTCCTCTAAGAGTTTTATAGTGTCTGCTCTTACATTTAGGTGTTTAATCCATTTTGAGTTTATTTTTGTGTATGGTATTAGGGAGTGATTTAATTTCATTCTTTTACATGTAGCTGTCCAGTTTTCCCAGCACCACTTATTGAAGAGACTGTCTTTTCTCCATTGTATATCCTTGCCTCCTTTGTCATAGATTAGTTGACCATAGGTGCGTGGGTTTATCTCTGGGTTTTCCATCCTGTTCCATTGATCTATATTTCTGTTTTTGTGCCAGTACCATATTGCCTTGATTACTTTAACTTTGTAGTATAGTCTGAAGTCAGGGAGTCTGATTCCTCCAGCTCTGTTTTTTTCCCTGGAGACTGCTTTGGCTATTCGAGGCCTTTTGTGTCTCCATACAAATTTTAAGACTTTTGTTCTAGTTCTGTAAAAATTGCCAGTGGTAATTTGATAGGGATTGCATTGAATCTGTAGATTGCTTTGGGTAGTATGGTCATTTCCACAATATTCATTCTTCCAAAATTTCTCTTTCTGATATTTTGTTGTTAGAGTATAGGAATGAAAGAGATTTCTGTGCATTAATTTTGTATCCTGCAACTTTACCAGATTCATTGATTAGCTCTAGTAGTTTTATGGTGGCATCTTTAGGATTATCCATGTATAGTATCATGTCATCTGCAAACAGTGACAGTTTTACTTCTTCTTTTCCAATTTGTATTTGTTTTCTTTTTCTTCTCTGATTGCCAAGGCTACGACTTCCAAAACTGTGTTGAATAATAGTGGCGAGAGTGGACATCCTTGTCTCACTTCCTGATCTTAGAGGAAATACTTCCAGTTTTTGACCATTGAGAATGATGTTTACCGTGGGTTTGTTGTATATGGTCTTTATTATGTTGAGGTAGGTTCCCTCTATGCCTACTTTCTGGAGAGTTTTTATCATAAATGTGTGTTGAATTTTGTCAAAAGCTTCTTCTCTATCTATTGAGATAATCATATGGTTTTTATCCTTCAATTTGTTAATATGGTGTATCACATTGATTGATTTGTGTCTATTGAAGAATCCTTGCATCCATGGGATAAATCCCACTTGATCATGGTGTATGATCCTTTTAATATGCTGTTGGATTCTGTTTGCTAGTATTTTGTTGTGGATTTTTTGCATCTATATTCATCACTGATATTGATCGGCAATTTTGTTTTTTTATATTATATTTGTCTGGTTTTGGTATCAGGGTGATGCTGGCCTTGTAGAATGAGTTTGGAAGTGTTCCTTC
>NC_041218.1:39375097-39395743 GCF_002837175.3 Physeter macrocephalus
GCATCTTTAGGATTATCCATGTATAGTATCATGTCATCTGCAAACAGTGACAGTTTTACTTCTTCTTTTCCAATTTGTATTTGTTTTCTTTTTCTTCTCTGATTGCCAAGGCTACGACTTCCAAAACTGTGTTGAATAATAGTGGCGAGAGTGGACATCCTTGTCTCACTTCCTGATCTTAGAGGAAATACTTCCAGTTTTTGACCATTGAGAATGATGTTTACCGTGGGTTTGTTGTATATGGCCTTTATTATGTTGAGGTAGGTTCCCGCTATGCCTACTTTCTGGAGAGTTTTTATCATAAATATGTGTTGAATTTTGTCAAAAGCTTCTTCTCTATCTATTGAGATAATCATATGGTTTTTATCCTTCAATTTGTTAATATGGTGTATCACATTGATTGATTTGTGTCTATTGAAGAATCCTTGCATCCATGGGATAAATCCCACTTGATCATGGTGTATGATCCTTTTAATATGCTGTTGGATTCTGTTTGCTAGTATTTTGTTGTGGATTTTTTGCATCTATATTCATCACTGATATTGATCGGCAATTTTGTTTTTTTATATTATATTTGTCTGGTTTTGGTATCAGGGTGATGCTGGCCTTGTAGAATGAGTTTGGGAGTGTTCCTTCCTCTGCGATTTTTTGGAAGAGTTTGAGAAGGACGGGGGTTAGCTCTTCTCTAAATGATAGAATTCACCTGTGAAGCGATCTGGTCCTGGACTCTTGTGTTGAAAGATTTTATCACAGTTTCAATTTCTTTACTGGTGATTGGTCTGTTCTTATTTTGTACCTTCCTGGTTCAGTTTTCCAAGGTTATACCTCTTAAAGAATTTGTCCATTTCTTCCAGGTTGTCCATTTTATTGGCATAGAGTTGCTTGTAGTAGTCTCTTAGGATGCTTTGTATTTCTGCGGTGTCCATTGTAACTCTCCTTTTTCATTTCTAACTTTAATGATTTGAGTCCTCTCCCTCGTCTTCTTGATGAGTCTGGCTAAAGGTTTATCACTTTTGTTTTTCTTCTCAAAGAAACAGCTTTTAGTTTTACTGATCTTTGCTATTGTTTTCTTTGTTTCTATTTCATTTCTGTTCTGATCTTTATGATTTCCTTCCTTCTACTAACTTTGGGTTTTGTTTTTTATTCTTTCTCTAGTTCCTTTAGGTATAAAGTTAGGTTGTTTATTTGAGATTTTTCTTGTTTCTTGAGGTAGGATTGTATTGCTATAAATTTCTCTCTTAGAACTGCTTTGGCTGCATCCTGTAGGTTTTGGATTGTCACGTTTTCATTGTCATTTGTCTCTAGGTAATTTTTGATTTCCTCTTTGATTTCTTCAGTGATCTCCTGGTTATTTAGTAACACGTTGTTTATCCTCCATGTGTTTGTGTTTTTTACATTTTTTCCCCTGTAATTTATTTCTAATCTCATGGTGTTGTGGTTGGAAAAGATGCTTGATATGATTTCAGTTATCTTAAATTTACCAAGGCTTGATTTGTGACCCAAGATGTGATCTATCCTGGAAAATGTTCCATGTGCACTTGAGAAGAAAGTGTAATCTGCTGTTTTTGGATGGAATATCCTATAAATATCAGTTAAATCTATCTGGTCTGTTGTGTCATTTAAAGCTTATGTTTTCTTATTAATTTTCTGTCTGGATGATTGCCCATTGGTGTAAGTGAGGTGTTAGAGTCCCCCACTATTTTTGTGTTACCATTGATCTCCTCTTTTATAGCTGTTAGCATTTGCCTTATGTATTGATGTGCTCCTGTGTTCGGTGCATATATATTTATAATTGTTATATCTTCTTCTTGGATTGATCCCTTGATCATTATGTAGTGTCCTTCCTCGTCTCTTGTTACATTCGTTATTTTAAAGTCTATTTTGTCTGACACAAGAATTGCTACTCCAGCTTTCTTTTGATTTCCATTTGCATGGAATATCTTTTTCCAACCCCTCACTTTCAGTCTGAATGTGTCCCTAGGTCTGAAGTGGGTCTCTTGTAGACAGCATATATATGGGTCTTGTTTTTGTATCCATTCAGCAAACCTGTGTCTTTTGGTTGGAGCATTTAATCCATTCACGTTTAGGGTAATTATTGATATGTATGTTCCTATAACCATTTTCTTAATTGTTATGGGTTTGTTTTTGTAGTTCCTTTTCTTCTCTTGTGTTTCCCACTTAGAGAAGTTCCTTTAGCATTTGTTGTAGAGCTGGTTTGGTGGTGTTGACTTCTCAGCATTTACTTGTCTTTAAAGCTTTTGATTTCTCTGTCAAATCTGAATGGGATCCTTTCTGGATAGAGTAATCTTGGTTGTAGGTTTTTCCCTTTCATCAGTTTAAATATGTCCTGCCACTCCCTTTTGGCTTGTAGAGTTTCTGCTGAAATCAGCTATTACCCTTAGGAGAGTTCCTTTGTATGTTATTTGTCATTTTTCCCTTGTTGCTTTTAATAGTTTTTCTTTTTCTTTAATTTTTGTCAGTTTGATTACTGTGTGTCTCAGCATCTTTCTCCTTAGCTTTATCCTGCCTGGGACTCTTTGTGCTTCCTGGACTTGGGTGGCTATTTCCTTTCCCATGTTAGGGAAGTTTCGACTATAATCTCTTCAAATATTTTCTCGGGTCCTTTCTCTCTCTCTTTTCCTTTTGGGACCACTATAATGTGAATGTTGTTGCGTTTAATGTTGTCCCAGAGGTCTCTTAGGCTGTCTTCATTTCTTTTCATTCCTTTTTCTTTATTGTTCTGTGGCAGTGAATTCCACCCTTCTGTCTTCCAGGTCACTTATCCATTCTTCTGCCTCAGTTATTCTACTGTTGATTCCTTTTAGTGTATTTGTCATTTCGGTTATTGTTTGTTCATCTCTGTTTGTTTGTTCTTTAATTCTTCTATGTCTCTGTTAAATATTTCTTGCATCTTCTTGATCTTTGCCTCCATTCTTTCTCTGAGGTCCTGGATTATCTTCACTATCATTATTCTGAATTCTTTTTCTGGAAGGTTACCTTTCTCCACTTCATTTAGTTGTTTTTCTGGGGTTTTATCTTGTTTCTTCATCTGGTACATAGTCCTCTGCCTTTTCATTTTGTCTGTCTTTCTGTGAATGTGGTTTTTGTTCCACAGGCTGCAAAATTGTAGTTCTTCTTGCTTCTGCTGTCTGCTCTTTGGTGGATGAGGCTATCTAAGAGGCTTGTGCAAGTTTCCTGATGGGAGGGACTGGTGGTGGGTAGAGCTGGGTGTTGCTCTGGTGGGTAGAGGTCAGTAAAACTTTAATCCTCTTGTCTGCTGATGGGTGGGGCTGAGTTCCCTCCCTCTTGTTTTGGCATGAGGTGACCCACCACTGGAGGCTACAGGCTCTTTTGTGGCGCTGATGGTGGATTCTGGCAGGGCTCATACCAAGGAGTACTTCCCACAACTTTTGTTGCCAGTGTCCTTGTCCCAGCAGTGAGCCACAGGTATGCCCCACCTCTGCAGGAGACCCTCCAACACTAGCAATTAGGTGTGGTTCAGTCTCCTATGGGGTCACTGCTCCTTCCCCTGGGTCCTGATGCACACACTACTTTGTGTGTGCCCTCCAAGAGTGGAGTCTCTTGTTTCCCCCAGTCCTGTCAAAGTCCTGCAGTCAAATTCCGCTAGGCTTCACAGTCTGATTTTCTGGGAATTCCTCCTCCCATTGCCAGACCCCCAGGTTGGTAAGTCTGACATGGGGCTCAGAACCTTCACTCCACTGGGTGAAGGTCTGTGGTATAGTTGTTCTCTAGTTTGTGCGTCAGTCACCCAGCAGTTATAGGATTTGATTTTATTGTGATTTTGCCCCTCCTACCATCCCATTGTGTCTTCTCCTTTGTCTTTTGATGTGTGGTCTCTTTTTTGGTGAGTTCCAGTGTCTTCCTGTTGATGATTGTTCAGCAGTTAGTTGTGATTCTGCTGTTCTCGCAAGAGGAAGTGAGCTCATGTCCTTCTACTCCACCATCTTCCATAGTTGTGAATTTTCAAATAGTGATTCTTAACTATTTCAGATTAGCAGACTCTTCATAAATTAAAAGTGCAGGCAGCAGTTCTTTCTTCCATTTATTATCAATATTCATTTAATTACTTATATTTGAAATGGTCTCATAGATATCCATTCCTTTTGGTGAAAACACAGATGGACCCTTTCCATGGCTTCCATTTATTTTGTACATTTCCTATCTTTGAATTTTTTTCTATTATTTTAATCTAGTTTTAAGTCACAAACCACTGAAATATGTTCACTGCTTGCTGTATAATGATTTGATGTATGTCATAATAGAAATTCTAGGTTTTTAGTATCTAAAATAAATAATTTATTTTAACTTTATTGAGCAAAGTATATTACGGCAAAAAAAAAAAAAACAACTTTTGGCTTAAACATTTCAGGGTGAAGATAACCTTTCCACGCTGTATTAAAGTATTGTGATTTTTAGGTTTGTGGTCCTAGTGTCACCTTGTTAACAATTTGTGTGTAGGAACCACGAAGCAGGACTGAACAATTTGGTGCAGAAACTATGCATGATATACTACCTCTATCTGAGAGTGGAAACTGGGAGTTATACTAAATATGAATTCTTTTTAGTTCCAAGTCATTTGGAAAAGAGCTAACCTAATCTCTTATTTCATAGATGCCTAATTAAATAAAATACTAGACCCCTAGAATGTTTTCTTGAAGGAAATATGCCTAATAGATGATAGTTTTCAAATAAATGAGTATTAGAAATATTGTTTGTTAATTAAATGAGCTAATGATCTGAAAATGATAATCTATAAGAAAGCATTGAAATTAAGATTAAAATTCCATAGAATTCCTTTTGAACTTAGTGAGGTTCAAAACATTTTTTACTTTTTAAAAAAGTACTGAAAAAGTCAAGGAGAGGAAAAGTAAACTTTTTGAGTTCATATCATGCAGGCCTTTCATTATGTCTTCAAGACACATTTTGAGCATCTACCAATTATCCAAATTGATTTTGGCCAGGACTCCAATGGGCAGAATGGATCAGAAGAGATGAGGATTGTGTTAACTACAAAGAGGGTGCTAGATTAGGTAATGTGTGGGAAGTGAACTTTCAAAGAGGTTTATTAGTCATGTCTGTTTTGAATTTTCTCCCTGTGTTATACATTTTTGGTAGAAGAAATACAGTATGAGATTAACTAGGGTAGCAAAACAAGATTCTTGGAGACAGAGGAGGCTGAAAGGAAGAGAAAGGGAAGGGAAGTTATGACATTTTTGAGACCAACTGACAAAGGGCTGAGTTGGAATGGAATTTGGGGAGATGTTTAAAAGATTCAGAGAGTATAAGGACAGAGATTCAAGTCGTGGATAATAAGGAGTGCACTAAGCCTGTGAGTATTCCCAGTCCTTTTGCCACTCTCATCAAGAGATGCCCTGATGCCTAGGAAGATCATAAGATGGTCAATAGATACAACAGTGACTGAGGTATAAGACCTACCTGCAAGGAGGCAGACAAATAATAGGGCAGAACCAACACAGCGGTTTAAGTAGAGGTGTAAGTCAGAGCCTCTTAGAGGAATAGACATTTGTGTACTGAAAACTCAAGAAAAACCTATGAAATCTTCTGGGAGGATTTGTAGAACAGTGTTCTGAAATCCGTGAAAATAATAACTATTTGGTACAATCTTGTATTGCATAAAACACTCTGGATGCTGCATGTTTTGTGAATGAAGTGGTTTATGCCTGGAGTGGTTAATATGTTTCAGCTGCATTGAAAACACTGTTTATACAGTGCAGAATAATCTTGTGGACATATGAGAATGAATTGACATTTCATTTTATGTATTGTTGAACTGTAGTATTTTCCTTGTGTAAATTCTCTTCAGCAGCTAGAATAACTTTTACTTAAAATCAGCCATTTTCAAATAAAGAAAAAGGTCATTAGACTATGTTGTCAGGATCCAAGGAAAGTGTTCTGTTCACACTTTCTCTAAAACATGTTACTTGGACTTTAATTGATTATATTTTCTTGTTTCCTTGTGGTACATGCTTTTGTTCATTAAAATTTTTGTTAGGAACTAAAGCAAGCTCTATTTATAGAAAAATATTTGTGACAAAAGTCCCTTGGTTCCTAAAATCATAAAACCTTACCTTGAGGTTTTCCTTCAATTGTTTTTCACAATTCCTTTAAACAGTGCGAGAACCTAGCAACCTCACATATTTTACTCAGGTATAATTCTTATTTGGCTGGTGTAGACAAAGGCATGCATTTCATAAAAAGGCCAAAGGCAATGAAAAGAAATGCCATAATAATTAAAATATCTGTATATCCAAAGACAGTTAAGTCTCAGAAAAGAGCCCATCCTCTGGAGCAATATTCAAAACAAAGAAATGCTCATATAGGGAAAAAAAGAAAAAAAGAAAAGGAAAAAAGAAACCACAAAAGTACCTAAGGTTTAGCATCGCTATTGGTTGGCTCTAATTACAATACAGTTAGAACATCAAAAAATATATAAGATTTTTTAAAAAGAGCATGGAAACGTAATATCAACTAGAGAACACAGAGACAAACTAAGCTTCCATTTCTACCAAATCAAATTTTGTTTCTGTCTTAATTATTCTGCTAGTGTAGAAATCATTTTCCACATGATTTCATTTTCAGATAGGAGAGATGTCAGCAGAATTGTCATTAGACTTCATTGCTATGGCAGATATTGTTCCTTTGGGCCATTTAGTTAGAGCTAAGCATGTCCATTACACCAGAAATGTTATATTTACTGACAGTGGGTCAGGAAACAAGATTTAGTGAAATATATTCAGTATTATTAACTTAGCAATTTTATAAGTTCTCAAATTTTTTTAAGTGGGATTGAAATCCTTATTTTATTATTTATAAGATATAATCAGTGTCTACATTACATGTCTACATAGAAAAATAAAATGGAAGATATAAGGAGCCCAAAAGAGAAGGAAAATCTTCTACTGCCTAGCCTAGACAATACAAGGAGAAAAAATCAGCTATTGAATATACTGTGATTCAAGGTATGAGATTGAGTTTCCTCATTTAAATAGATATTTACTTATGAAATATGTACTGAGTAGTTGGGCTTTACTTCTCATAATATGCAAGCACAAAACTATGGAAATGACTTTGTATTTCGACTGAGCTTCTGGGAGATGACTTTCTTTAGAAATTTTTAATTTTCCTAAAGCTTTTGTTGGGTAATCCTAAAAATGACTTTGCTTTGTGTCAGCATCTTATTGGTTTGTTTTTTTGTTTTTTTTTTCCTGAAAAAGAAAACTTGCAAGAGAATTAAAAGATCAGTTTGATTGTCAGTGACTTGGATGACTTTTTTCTGTGTAATGGAGCCTGTAATGAATCACAGTAACCACAGTTTTAGATATTATCCATTGGAAGACCCTTGTGGGTTTGTGTTATGTTAAAATTTTTCTAACTTGGTGAATCAAGCAAGTGAAAATGCATTTCTTTATTTCAGTGGTCAGAATTAGAACCATGTGGTGTGTTCTATTGATAGGGCATCACAGGCCCCATGGCTTTCTCACTGAAGAACATTGATTCCTGTAACATGATTCCTAGGTATTTCTGCTCCAACTCATCCCCCTATCACTAAGAATTTTTCTGAAAAGAATTCTGATCACATCATTCCACTTCTTAAAACAATATCATCAGCCTACAGCACTTATCATACTTAATGAAGAAATGTTAGAAGCTTTCCCTTTTAAATCAGACAAGACAAGAAGCTTTCCCTTTTAAATCAGACAAGACAAGAAGGTTCTCTTACCACTTCTGTTCAACATTGTGCCAAAGGTCATTGCCTGTGCACATTAAGGCAAGAAAGAAATAAGAGATGTGGCAATAGGAAAGGAAAATTCCAGAGTTTCCTCCTGGTGGTGCAGTGCTTAAGAATCTGCCTGCCAATGCATGGGACACAGGTTGGATCCCTGGTCCGGGAAGATCCCACATGCTGTGCAGCAACTAAGCCAGTGTGCCAAAACTACTGAGCCTGCTCTCTATAGCCCATGAGGCACAACTACTAAGCCCTCCTGCCACAACTACTGAAGCCTGTGCATCTAAAGCCTGTGCTCCACAACAAGAGAAGCCACTGCAATGAGAAGCCTGCACACTGCAACGAAGAGTAGCACCCGCTTGCCGCAACTAGAGAAAGCCCGAATGCAGCAACAAAAACGCAAAGCAACCAAAAATTAATTAATTAATTAATAAGAAAAAAGAAAATCTAAGAAGCATCTGCAGAATTACTAATACAGTTCTTCAAGTTTATTAGTATAAGAGCAATCACATACAGTGATCAAACAGATCTAGACCTCATCAACAAACAGAAAACACACTTTTAAAGAACTTGATATTTAAAATAGCAATAATATATAAACAACTCAGGATAGGGCTGGTAGTGGCTTCCAGTTCCAACTCGAAGCCTTGCCTGCTGGCCTGTGGAGCAGCAAGTTTTTACTCCAATAAAATATATATATATATATATATATGGAAAAAAAAAACCCTCAGGATAGTGCTTACCTTTGGAAGGGGTGTACAGTGACACCAGATTTCTGGTACTGTCTCAAATCTTAAGCAGGCTGGTGAGTATATAGCTGTTCATTATATTATTCTGTATACCATTTATGTCTGAAATGTAATAGAATATTTTTAATAACTGCATAAAAATATTAAAAGTTGGCCTCAGTGGCTACACATTACTCACAGCAGGTCTCTTTCTAATATTTGTGGGCCTTAGGGCATGGAGGTCCACATACCATGTATCTAAATATTTTATAGCTGTAAATCAAGTTTATAAACTGTTAAATGTGTTCCTTTCTCTTAACTTGATAAATATACCTACACATGGCTAAAAGCAGCAAACATATCAAAGATGACTGAATTTAATTTTTGTAAGTCTGTATATTGTGCTGGAAGGCCTGGGATATTTGGAAGTGTAATATAAAAACACATGTAATTCATAAATTTTTATATGTTTATTCATAAAATTTTTCTGACCTCCATTTTAGCAAAATCACTATCTTGCTATAATAAAGATTTTCACATAATTTGCATTTTACTTTTAATAATTATATAAAGGATTAAAATATTTAATTGAATTAGAGTATAGAAAATTTGAATATATATTTATTGAAATGTAAATGAAAAGTAAATGAAAAATATTGAAAAGTAAATTTTTTCAAATTTTTGTAAAATTTTTTTGTAAAACATCTGAAGTACCTTTTAAAATCAAAAGGCAGGGCTTCCCTGGTGGCGCAGTGGTTGAGAGTCCGCCTGCCGATGCAGGGGACAGAAGTTCGTGCCCTGGTCCGGGAAGATCCCACGTGCCACGGAGCGGCTAGGCCCATGAGCCATGGCTGAGCCTGCGCGTCGGGAGCCTGTGCTCCACAATGGGAGAGGCCACAACAGTGAGAGGCCCGCGTATAGCAAAAAAAAAAAAAAAAAAAAAAAAAATCAAAAGGCAAAATAAAATAACTACTAATGAACATAAAAATTATTTGAATAGAACTGGATTTTTAAGTATTTAAAGAATTAAATCTTATTACATATTTTTATAAAAGTAAATCTTTTTACAGTTTGAGGATTAAATTTCCTTATAGTTGTCCACAGAAAGAGTCTGTAGAAGGCTTTATGCATATCATATCCTGAACTACACACATGCAAATTTAAGAGGCACTAAAAAGCCTTTTAAATTTTTTGCTCAGGAGGGTAATGACTAAGAAGAGCCATGTCAGCAAGACTGATCTGGGAACATTATGAATGAAAGATTAGATTGCAAATAGACTGCAGGTAGAGAATGCAATTACTCGATGATATTATTGGTTCAAGTGGAAGATGATTAGTCCCCGGACTAAGGTGGCAATAATAAAATAATATGAAGAAGTGTGTTGATTTGAGAGTCCTTAGGAACCAAGAATTGATTGGATGCATGTTAGATTCCACTGACTGGAATTAACTCACCATATCTTTTAGAAAAGTTCCCCAGCTGAAATACTGAGCTGCCTTCACACTCACCTATGGTGGATCAAACCTTAAAATTAAGCATGATAAGCTTAAGTCACAATGATATTTTTGTCATCACCTTTATGTGGAAGACCAAAAGAAGTGACAACATGATGTCTCCAAGCTTCTTTACTTTGCAAAGTACTTGTAGAGACATTGCAGCGGGCAGCCTGGCTATCTGGTGAGAATTGTGCTGCGTCATACTGATTAGACTTGCTGTTCTGACCTTGGGAGAGAGAACTGAGCCTTGCCCATGACTCATTTAAGCTTAAAGGCAGGTATTATTCCATGAAAATTCTGTTCTCTACACTTAGCATCCACGTCAGCTGATCCACTACCCACCGATTTCACAGGGCTTCTCTGCTCTTTTTCTAAAGTTCTCACGTATTTCAAAAGGTGACAGTGAATCCAAGAATGCAGAGGCTAATGAGAAGGAAATAAATTATGTAAATACTTTGATTGTTAAACCCACTGATAGAAAAGCAAGTTTAAGAATTTCTTTTTCACTGTTGTTATTTAATATTATTATTTAAAATGTAAACATCTAGAATATAGTTCAAAATTTAAATAGTTTTGAAAAGCAAAAAGAAATTGTTAGTTTCGCTGAAGGAATGATGTAGAATATTTGCCCTAATTTCAATTTACATTAACTGGTCTTCCCTTTAAATAAAATTACAATATTAAAATAAATATAATGGTATTATGATCAGTGGAAGGAAAGGGGAAATTATAAGCCTTCGTCAAGTTGTGGAATTGTGGGCTTAGTCTTTTTCTAATCACTAAACCTGATTTTCATAAAGATAATAATTATTAACTAGAATTTACTTTAGACTAACAACAACATTAGGCTAAAGTTTTACATAGACCTCCAGTGATTTTATTTATAGTTGAAGAGCTTTAACTGAACCATTTTCAAAGCTACTTAAATCTCCCTCCTTGTGAAATGTATTTGCCTATTTCCTGCAGAGGCTTTAAACTCTATCTGCCTAGTATTTGCTGAGAAGCTACAGGAAAATGAAAGATTCCTCTCAAATGAGCCATGATTTTATTTTGGTTGTTCACTAAATTAAGTTGCACTTCAAAAATAAACTAATAAGATTATAGATTATGTCATTTCTCTAAGTCATTATGGAATTATCTAGTCTCTGGTCAAGGAAAAGTTCTAATCTTAAAATATTTGGTTCAGAGGCTTTTAAAAACAAACTTAATTGTGTGCCTCTTTTGACATTAAAACAAAAAACAAACCAAAAAAAAAAGAATAGGTATTTGTTCAGTCTTTCAAACAAAGAAAATTCATGTACTGCATAGGGAATGGTAATGCCATTAAATGAATGAATTCTTTACATCTAAAGGCATGGTTTCAGTGGGCTGTTGTTTTCTGATGCAGTGCATTACCCTGAAATGACTGAAAACTAATAGTACAAAATGGGCAAGGCCATTTAAAAGGTCATTCATCAAAGTGCATGGTATTTAAATAACCTTTTTTGGCCCAGATGGGCATTGCTGTTTAACTGTTACATCTTTTCAAATAGTATTATACTGTTGAGCCACAAAAGTATACTTTATAAGAACTTTAAATAATTTTTAAGAGTAAGTTCTCATTTGATTTTATTATAGTCACACAATACTTCTTTATATTTTAATTTGGAAAAAAAAACCCCAAAACCTACCATGCTTTAGATGAAGTATTTTTCCCTTTAGATGAAACTACTGTTTGATTGCAGGGAAGTCTCTCTACAGCCTTTATGTATTTCACATAACAATATTGTATTAATGTGAATTTTTATTATATTCTTCTTCACTCTGTCACTACCCATAACTGTCTCACTCCTCATTTTTTTGGAGTTCATTGTCCATAACACCTTTTTTTGTTTGTTTTACCAAAGGAAATTTAGTATTGGGTTTTAAGGAAGAATAGGAATAAAAGGCCCCTTTATGAAAAGGGTTTAAATAGGATATGCCTGTGTATGAGGACATTACCCTGAATTGATATATCATTATCCTTTAGGTTCAGGAAGGTTGCCTTCTTTATGAAGTTATTTTCTATATTCTCTTTTTTTAATTCCTGAAAGGCTCCAACATGGCTATGGGGACTATTACCATGATCCTTTGATGAGTATATCTGTCTGAATGTGCTTTTCTATAACTTCAGTCTGGTTTAAAAATAAACCAGCCAAAAACATCATGAATCATGCAAAGCAGAATCATTTACAGATGCATGGGAAATATACTCTATATATTCTTCCTGCTCAATTGAAAATAAACTGGGCCTAGAGTAAATTATAATGTCTTCAAAGCTCATTATACATTCTATATTCTTAGCCCCTATTTCTTTTAACCCACAGTAGAAGCCCCTCCTTCTGCCGTAGCAGTCCAGATCTCTCCTGCTCTCAAAATTCTCTTCCCTACCCCTCCCCAAAGGAGGCAATCTAATAACTTTTCAGAGACACAAAGAAAGACAGAGAAAGGGTGGAGGCATCAGGAAAAATTGGGGGAAAATAAATACTATCTTTTGCAAATATTACTTTCAACTTTTTATAAATGTAGCATGAACCTTTCGCCTCCACTCCACATCACCATGCAAAGAAAAACTAATAAAGCAGTAGAAATAAGCTAGCAAGCAGAGGAATTATTTGTGTGGTGATGGCTCCCCCAAAGTGTCACAAGGTCCCCTTGCTTGTCCCTGAGGGGGACAACACTTTGAAGTGGCCTCCAGCCTCACCCTGACTAGATGCCTGTCTCCCCCATCCCAAGGCCTTCTAAACTGGGGGGAGCCCAATCCCATGGTCACAGCTGTGGACTGCTTCCCAGTGTTACACAGCACAGTTGGAGCCAGAGGAGAGAATACTCTGACCTCAGACTCTCAATCCATAGGTTCAGTTTGGGTCATGTGCCAATCCTGAACCAATTACCTATGACCTGTGGAACAAAATCTAGATGAGAAAGGGCTATGATTGGCCCAAGGTGCCCATCCTGGAACAATCAATCATTGTCAAGGGGTGGAACACTATGGAGCCATAGTTTGTATCAGGCATCTACTTCTAGATCAACTAATGTGGCCTGAAGGCAGTATTACATAGAAATTGTGACAGTCCCATGGAAACCTTATTTTCTTGATGCCAACATAGAGAAAGGGGCTGTTGTCCCCAGCTTCTGCAGGGTGCTGGGCAGACAAAAGAATAATCCACACTATCGTATAATAAAAGGTAGAAAGCGTACACCCTGTAGCAAGAGAGAGATAAAACACTATGACGTTCACAGAAATGATTACTTCCGGCAGGAAAGAAATGGCTAGGCTTCCATGAGTTCAACCTCAAAGAAAAGACAGGATTCGGGCTTGTGGGCAAATGGGAAAGTAACTTTCTAGAAGTAAAGAGCAAGTTAGAAGCAGGGAGGTAGAAGCCTGTAGGACACGTACTGGGTATTTGAGCAATTTTATTTGGGTGAAAATTCAACTGTGGGAAGGGCAAATTCTGAAGCTATGACTAAGAACCTTGAACATCACAAAAAGAAGTCTGGACATTATTCTTCATGAAGCACCCAGAAAGCTTTTGGTCAGAGTAGAGAAATGATTCCAACAGCAAGTTAGGAACAATAATCTGGCAGTGTGGTGTAAAATGAGCTGGAGAATGAAACAAAAGGTGAAAAAACTTACCCTACAAAAATCCTGCAGTATCAATTCACAGTACACAAATTAGGATAAGGGTTCTCAGGCTTCAGAGTACCTAGAAAACACTAAGGGAGCTTATTAGAAATGCAGCTGCCTGTGCCTCCCCCTTGCAGATTTTGGTGTATAAGTGTGGAGTGGGGCTTTGGGATTTGCTTTTTTTTTTTTTCTTTAAGCACCAACGACCAGGTGAATGTGGCAAAAGAACCACGCTTTGAGGAAAGCAGATCTCGGGATGTAATTTGGAGAATCAGTTTAAGAATTGAGTATGAAAGAGCCTTGGTTCACCCTTGCAACTTGCTGGGCTTTCAGAGCTCTGGATTTCAGCCCTGGTCTTGGTGTAATATATCCTGAAGTCAGAGCCAAAGCAGAAGGTGAAGACACGAAGGCTCACTTCCCTCTGAAGTTTCCGTGGGCTCTATTTCATGTAGTGCCATCTCTCTGTGGATAAGTCAACTGGAAATTTTACAGCGTGACTCACCCGAAGAATAGCATTGAGATATGTGGTTTCAGTGGGGAAGCCGTGCCAGAAAAGATTAATATGTTCTGTTTTAAGACGATGTGTGATTATTTTATGTGACTTCAAGATTCCATTTTTTTACTTGCAATCTATGCAGATTCAAATTCAGTGCAATTTAAATGACAAAGGGTGATTTGGGCTGTTTAACAAATGGGAAATTGGTATTAGTCATCAGGTTTTTGGAGTTTCACTCTAGACAGAGGGAGGAGGGGTAAGTCCTCCTAGGAGTACTTACACAGATGCAGTGCATTAGTGGACTTTGCTTGGCTATTCTTTGTTCAATAATTAATTAGAAGTCTTCTCAAAAATCTCCTTATGTCTCCTGAATTAGGAGCAATAACATTTTTATCCTGTGCTGATAAATTCTAAGCTCCATCTTTGGACTGATTTAAGGCATGTGCCAGATAGTATGTTATATATATATATATATATATATATTTTGTGTGTGTGTGTGTGTGTGTGTGTGTGTGTGTGTGTGTGTGGTATGCGGGCCTCCCTCTGCTGCGGCCTCTCCCGTTGCGGAGCACAGGCTCCGGACGCGCAGGCTCAGCGGCCATGGCTCACGGGCCCAGCCGCTCCGCGGCATGTGGGATCCTCCCAGACCGGGGCGCGAACCCGGTTCCCCTGCATCGGCAGGCGGACGCGCAACCACTGCGCCACCAGGGAAGCCCTGTTTTGTTTTTAATTCTATTGTTAGTTCTTCTTGTATGACAGTTTAAGATTAAAGTCTGATAAGGGTCTGAACCTGTGCTAAGATTTTCTTTGTATCTCCTTCCTTTTTACCATTCTACCTTTCTTCGATCATTTTTTTTTTGCAGCCCAGCTAGATGCCTAGGCTTTGAAGAGATAATTCACTCATTTGTCTCAGGGTTTGTCTGGGTTACTTTAGTGTTGCCAAAACCAGTGATCTTTCCGAGGTATTCCTCTTATTCAGCCTTTCAGCAGTATTCAATATAGTTGACCACTTCCTCTTTAAAACATATTGAGAATTCTTTTCTCTTAGCTTTCTTGAACCCGTACAACCAGCCATTTTTTTCTGTCTCTTTTTCACTTTCACCTTTCTCTGTGAGACCTCTAAATGTGGTCTGCCCCTGAGCTCTACCCTGATCTTTCATCCCTATTTAAACTCTCCCTAAGAAAATGTATCCCATGTCTTTAAAAGATGTTTTTATGCATTGGTGCTCAGAATTATATCTCCAGATTGATCTTATCACACTTGGGTATTCAATAAGCATCTCAAATTTAACATGTCTAGATAGAAATTCTTTGTTCCTTCCCACTCCCATCTTCTTTCCTCAGATTTCCCAGATTTTAGTAGATGACATCACCATCTACCCAGTTACTCAAGCCAAAAAGTTAGGAGGCATCCTTAGTGTCTCACTTTTTATCACTCCCACCTGCAACCCACCATCAAAGCGTAGTAGTTCTACCACCATCATATCCTAAACTTGCCCACTTTCATCCACCTCCGCTGCTGCTTCCCTAACCCAAGTCATCATCATGTCTCACCACAAGAGCTCCCTAACTGGCCCTCAGCCTTTCCTTCTTCATCTTCTAAACTCCAGTATCTAGATAGCAGCTGGGGTCATCTTATCCTCAAACCAGGTCCCTCTCCTACATGAAACACTTCAGTGGCCTCTTTGTTGCTATTAGAATTAAAAGCCTTCCCCACAGTATTTTCTCTGACTCACTTGACCGTGGCCTTCAGAGGTCTCACACCATGCAGCTCTTGTATCTCAGTCCTCCCTATGCTTTGCACCACTCAGGTCTTTCAATTCCTTGAATAGTCCATAGGTCTTTTGTATTAGCTGGATATTTTTCCTTGAGTTCTCTTCCCTTAGATCTTTCTGTAGCTGGCTCCTTATCTTCCCCACTTCAGAGAAGATTTTTCTGTGCACCCAATCTAAAATGGAACACACACACACACACACACACACACACACACACACACCACTATTATTACTGTTATTTTCTTCATAACTCTTATCACTATCTTACATTATTTTACTTTTTTATTTTCTTTTTTTAATCCCCTTTAATAGAAATTAAGCTTCATGAGGTCAGGGACCATGTCTTTTGGGGTCACTGCTATGAAACAGTGCCTGGCTCATTACAGGCACTTAATACATCTTTTTAAAATGGATAAGTGGATTTCTGATCTGTGAATGAGCTTAGCTCTAATGGTGCCTCCTGGTTCAGAAATAAGAAGTTAGTGGAACATATACAAGGACATCTTTGAAAAAAAAGAGACTGTCTGCTTATAGTGGCTATTAGAGGTTGGAATTAGGCTCATGGCATGATGCACTTTCCAGGAAGTATGTCATGAGAGAGTGATATGCATTCCACCTTAAAAACAAAATGATGATCTAGCAATCTCACTTCTGGGTATATATCCAAAGGAAACAAAACCATTATCTCGAGGAGGTATCTGTACTCCCATGTTCATTGCAGCCTTATTCATAATAGCCAAGATACAAAGACAACTTAAAGGTCCATGAAAGGATAAATGAATGAAGAATAAAGAAAATGTGGTGTATATATATATATATATATATATATACACACACACATGTATATATACACACGCACATATATGTACACACACACACATACACACACACACAAGTATATTATTCAGCCATGAGAAAGAAGGAAATTTTACCATTTGCTACAACATGATGGAACTTGAGGGCATTATGCTAATTGAAATAAATCAGACAGAGAAAGACAAATATTGCATGGAATCTCTTATATGTGGATTCTAAAGGAAAAAAGTCAAATTCATAGAAACAGTGTAGTAAAGTGGTTGCCAGGGGCTGGAGGGTGGAGGAAATAGGGAGAGGGTGGTAAAAGGGTACAAACTTTTACCTATAAGATGAATAAGGTCTGAGGAACTAATGCATAACATGGTAACTACAGGTGATAACACTGTATGTATAATTGAAATTTGCTGAGGGAGTAGAACTTAAATGTTCTCATCAACCGCAGCCCCCAAACTGTATATACAGTGATGGACGTGTTAATAACTAGATGAGTGAAATCCTTTCACAATATGTATATCAAATCATCACATTGTACACTTAAAATATCTTACAATTTTATTTGTCCATTATACCTCAAAGTTGAAAATAATTTTTAATTCAAAAGATGATAGGGAAAATAAAATAAAGCTCAACTAAGTAGGTTTTTGCTCGAAAACATTCACACTCTAATACTAACAATAAAAGAAGCTGATCCAAAAAAAAAAAGTGATTTAACCAAAGCAAACAGGACAAGGAGAAACAGCCAAGTTTTCTCATAGATGGAGCACAGGGCTTTTGTGATAGGTAAGTGGACCAGGCTGGCTGAAACCTGGAAGAAGGACATAGTATAAATAAGGGTGGTAGGAATCTTTGGTGACATCAAAAAAATACCTATATAGAGAGCCAGAAGTAGGACTATAAGATATTTGTGCTTTCAAGGTATTACTGGGATGTTAAGAATACAAAGTCTCATTTAGTACAGAATGACCTGAAATCTAGGGGTTAAAAGAAAACATCTCCCTGAGAAGATAGAAAGAGGGATAGAGCCAAAGCTTCTGATTCCATTCTGAAGCTCTCTAAACAGAATCCTTGTTATCCGTAACTAAACTTTTACAGCACCGTTTTCCAAAGTTTAGTGTGTGTCAAAATCACCTATGGTGCTTGATTAAAAATAGAGATTTCCCATCCTCCATGAGATACTGATTTGGTAGTACTTGTGTGAGTTTTGGCAAGCTGCATTTCAGCAAGTATTCCCCAAGTCAAACTAATGCTGTTCCCAGTGTAAGGCCAAGCCATGCCTTGATAAACAGTGGCTTAGAGGAACCCATAGTTTTACCTATTGTCACACAGCATTTAGACATAGTTCAAAAATGTTGTGAATGCTTGAAGTTTCATTTTGTTTTAATTGTTGGTTATTTAGATATAGTGGGACTCTAAGACATGTCTCATTCTAAAAATCAAACGTTCTCATTTTTATTACAGTTATACATACTCTGCCTTTTTTCTTTTTTGGTTGAGTTTTGAAAAATGTAATGAGTTTCAGATAACTTACAAATTATTTGTATTTATAGAATCAGACTTTAAATTATAAAATTAGATTGGAGAAATGAGAAAATATGTTAATTAAATACATATTTTCTCTTATTAGAAGTTTTAATGGCCCCACATACAATTGCTTCTACCCACATGATTTTTTTGAATTCTGGGAGCAGAAATTCCACTATTTGTTATCTATGTAAGTGGTTTGTGCATGACCACTGAAGAAACTATTTAAATTGTAAACATGATTGCATACCCTAGAAAAAAATATTGTCTTAGAAAAACTTAGAGCTTCTTAGTCAAGACACTATTAAAATAATTGGCATATTCCTTATTTTTAAAAAATTTTTTCCAGAAATTTTGTTTCTTTTTTACTTTTTCAAATTTCTATTTTATTCTTGGCTGCGTTGGGTCTTTGCTGCTGCGCGCAGGCTTCTCATTGTGGTGGCTTGTTGCAGAGCACAGGCTCTAAGCGCTCAGACTTCAGTAGTTGTGGCTTATGGGCTCTAGAGCACAGGCTCAGTAGTAGTGGCACACAGGCCCAGGTGCTCCATGGCATGTGGGATCTTCCTGGACCAGGAATTGAACCAGTGTCCCCTCCATTGTCAGGCAGATTCTCAACTACTGCGCCACCAGGGAAGTCCCTTTGTTTCTTTTTTAAAAGTTTCTTTTTATATTCAGTTCAGAACTTGTTAAAACTTGGCTATTTTCCAAAGTAAAAATTGATTAGACTGTAGAAAGAATAATGGAGATAGGCTAGTTGATTCAAGGAAAATTGTATGTGTAAGAAGCACCAAATACAGTGCTTAGTGGGTATTCCGTGCATTTAATTATTCATTTAAAGACAGTGGCTGGCTGACTGCTTGCATAAACAGAGCAGTACCTGCCCTATGCCAGTTCATATATCCTACTGTTAGAGATTTTCTGAAGATAAAACATGCCTGAGTAACCTCTGTGTCTGTTCTCTTTGCCCAGCCCAAATCCTAACACTCACAGGTTTAATGCATGCCTAGATTAGACTAGCACAGTTTGGAATACAATATGCAATCATTGTACTATGATTTGAACCTTCTAGTCCCTTTTGATGATGAAAATTATAACGATATAACCTACTAGGTTACAGTTATACTTGGGGTGATTGATTTGGGTTCTTGTGGCGAAACTAGCTCGGAGGGTTGTCTTGATCTCACATAGCTACTCTTGCTGTAATGACTGAATCAACAAATTTCATGCCTCTTGTTTCAAACAGAAAAATGGGCTAGGGGAATAAGAAAAACAAAGAAATCCTTAGCCAACATAATTTACACCAGGTGTTCTTTTTCTCAGCTTGACTTAATCTTGCTCATCCAATACCTCATGTTTGTCTGTATCTATCACTGAAGTTTATTTTATTTATTTATTTTTTTTTGCATTACGTGGGCCTCTCACTGTTGTGGCCTCTCCTGTTGCGGAGCACAGGCTCCGGACGCGCAGGCTCAGCGGCCATGGCTCACGAGGCCCAGCCGCTCCGCGGCATGTGGGATCTTCCCGGACCGGGGCACGAACCCGTGTACCCTGCATCGGCAGGTGGACTCTCAACCAACGGCTCACGGGCCCAGCCGCTCCGCGGCATGTGGGATCTTCCCGGACCGGGGCACGAACCCGTGTACCCTGCATCGGCAGGTGGACTCTCAACCACTGCGCTACCAGGGAAGCCCCTATCACTGAATTTTAAAGTCGGTTACACATTTTTTTTTTAATTCACAAGAATCTCATATTCAAAATAAAAAGATCTCCAGATAGAAACTTTCCAGTTTGAGTTTGTGTCTCTTTGAAGGTCAGCTGCCTTTAGTTAATTACTCTGTTTTCTGGCTCTGTATGTTGATTATTTTCATTTGGAGCCCTAAGGACCCACAGGGAGCTCCTAGGGTGGCAGAGCTGTGACTGAGCAGTGCGGGTGAGGGGCTGAGAAATGTCAGCCTTGGAAACCTCAAAATGAGGATAATGAGTTCAGGCATTTCAGAAACCAACCAGCTTCTGAGAATGGCACTTGAGTGGAGTCATGCTTATTTTTGAAATTTAAGAGCTTGAGGCTCACCTGCTAAAATAAAGAGCTTTCAAACAAAAGCCTGGAGGAACCTGAATTGACGGTTGCTTCCATGTGCACAGGAATGGCCTTGCCATTCAACTTGATCCGAAGTGAAATCTAGAGATGAAGACAAAGAAAAGATACTCAGGAACAGTTAAACTCACAGAAAGTTCTTCTTAAAAAAATACATGGTAAGATTTTTGGGGTAATAAAAATCTCCCCACGTACACGTACATTATTTTATTGCTCATACATTTTTTTAATTTTTCTTTTTTTTTTTTTTTTTTTTTTTTTTTTTTTTTTTTTTTTTTTTGTTGTAATCGGGCCTCCCTCTGTT
>NC_041218.1:39395792-39434596 GCF_002837175.3 Physeter macrocephalus
TTAATTTTTCTTTTAAAGAGTGTTCTCTCACTGCCATGGACTGAATTGTGTCTTCCTAAAATTCATATGTTGAAGCCCTATCCCCCAAAGTGATTATATTATATTTAGAGATAGGGCCTTTAGCAGGTGATTAGTTTTAGATGACATTATGGGAGTTGGGCCCTGATGAATGGATTAGTGCCCTTATAAGCAGAGGAAGACATACTGGAGCTCGCTGTCTCTGCCATGTGAGGACACTGCAAGAAGGCAGCCGTCTGCAAACCAGGAAGAGAGCTCTCACTAGAACCTGACCAGGACTTCTGACTTCCAGAAATCCAACCCCGATTTCTGACTTCGAGAAAATACATTTCCATTGTTGAAGCCATCCAGTCTATGTATTTTGTTATGGCAGCCTGTGCAGACTAATGCACTCACATGGTAATAATTAGTTACCATAGGAATAGGTTACTAGTTGAGGAGGTGTGAATAAAAAGATCTCATCTAAATAAAATTTCCTTTAACCAGTAGTGTACATAGGAGTGTAATTTTTCTGGTATATGAAAATTTATCATTGTATTTGCCATTGATAATTGTAGCTTGAGGTTCTTTTCATTCATTTTGGGTTCTTTGAACATCTTGTAAAATACTGCATGGCCAGTGTACAGAAAGACAGGCAGCGGCATATGTATGATTTGATTTAGGGAACACTGGAATCTCCCAAGAACCAATCAATAGATGTGAAATGCCCAAGATATGAGATTCATTTCTTTAGGTTTAAAGCTTTGTGTCTCAGGGAAACTCTCAGTCAAATGTCAATATCCCTCAAAGAATAATGTATTGATACTTCACTAATATTTTTCTCAGCATAGAGTAATCTTTAAGATTGGCAGGTTTTTCTTTTAGAAATGATGGTTAAGACTCTGATAAAGAGGAGATAAGAATAGGGAGGTTTCACAAAGAAGGTGGGGTGTTAGAGGGAAGAGCACCCACGGGAGAACTCAGATCGCAAAGGGAGAGCCCGTTGGCACGGAGTGACTGGACTATGCCAAGAGGAGGAGATGCTCTGTTCTGTCTGCTCTGTGGCTCGGTTTTTCTTCTCTCTGCCTCTACTTTATACTGTGAATATTCTCCAACCACTGCCTTTGTGTTTTTAATCCTTGCTCCCATCTTCAGATATTTACGTGACTCAACACTGTGCTTACCTCCATTTCCCTTCCTGTCACTTAGGCTTCTTGCTGAAATTAATGGTTTTCATCTTTTCTTCTCTTTATGCCACTAAGTAATCACCCAAAGTACAATAATAGCAAAGAGCCTTAAGTTTGAACCAAAACAACAAATATAATAGATACTCATGGATAAGGATTTGTGATCAGGCTTTGCTATTGGAAGAAACCACAATTTTTAAAGCATGTCAATTATGTTCTTAAAATATTACCCCCATATTATAGAAATCTCTTTGCTGTTCAGAATCCTTTAATGGCTTTTCTTCAGAGATACTTTTGCCTTTTTTCTACCCCTTTATTTTCATAGCTCTGAATACTTAGATGCACCTTGACATGCCTAGATGATTTTTGAAGTAATTCTGCCTTGTATAAATTTTTAAATCTATACTTAAGTACACTGATGCCCACATACTCCTTGAAAAAAATTAATTCGAGGAATAAGTGCAGGATTCTTGCTTTATTTCCCCCATGAAAACTGAAGCTGAAATCAAGTTAAATCCTATAAATAGAAATCTGCTTTAAGTGTTAGCCTGCTTAGTTAATGAAAAGAGAAAAATACAGAAAAGTCTGTATCTAAGATGACTTTTTTCTTTGGGTTCATCACTGCTGCCTAGCTGATTGTTTTTTGAAGGTGAGTGTCTTTTGTGATTAAATCACTTGTCAGATTTGCATTGATATGCAAAGTCCCATTTTATATCTCAAGAAGCTCCACCATCTGTTACTAACATTCTTCCAGCAGGAAGTTCAAGAGAATAGCATTTGTAAGGTAAAAATACATCAGCCATAGCTAGAGCTTCAAACAATTGTTTATAATTAAGAAATAGAACTCGGAGTAAATGCGACTGAATGCAGTTGATAAGAATGAAATGAAGGATAACGGTGGAGAGTTGAGACAAGATGTGAAAATGCTGAAGGACAGGAAGTATATTTACATTTCTTTTTGGAAAAATTTCAGAAAAGTCTGTCTTAGTTTTTACTTTAAGAAGATGGTTCAGATTTAGGGTTTGTTGTAATTTGTCTTTTCATTCATTCAATTAATACTTACTGGACCCAACAATAAATAAAGAATGTGTGTGTGTGTGTGTGTGTGTGTGTGTGTGCGTGCGTGCATGCAAATATGCACTTCTTGTCCTTAAAGTCTCATATAAGTAATACAGGATATAGCTAAAATTTACTTTTAAATATATAAATTTCAAATACTGAAGTAAAAGCACTTACGTTAAACATGGGTAAGAATAGTGGAACAGGACTTCCCTGGTGGCACAGTCGTTGGGAATTCCCCTGCCAATGCAGGGGACATGGGTTTGAACCCTGGTCTGGGAAGATCCCACATACTGCAGAGCAACTAAGCCTGTGAGCCACAACTACTGAGCCTGTGCTCTAGGGTTTGATCCGTGGTCCAGGAAGATCCCACATACTGCAGAGCAACTAAGCCTGTGAGCCACAACTACTGAGCCTGTGCTCTAGAGCCCGCGAGCCACTACTACTGAGCCTGCATGCCACAACTATGGGCCTAGAGCCCGTGCTATGCAACAAGAGAAGCCACCACAATGAGAAGCCCGCACACCACAACAAAGAGTAGCCCCCGCTCACTGCAACTAGAGAAAGCCTGTGCACGGCAACAAAGACCCAATGCAGCCAAAAATAAATAATTAATTAAAACAAAAGAAGAATAGTGAAACAATTGAATATCCCAAATAATGTTATATAAATTGCATGATAACAGGTGAACATTTAGGTATTAAATATTTGGGTATTTAAACACTTAGATAATTTAGAAAATATCCCCTGAATGGAATATAGGCAGTTTAAAAAGGAGGGATGTGGTCGGTAGATCAAGGCACATGGGATTATTAAATTGAAGAGAAAATAGTTAAGGGTAAAAAGACTTGGTAGAATGGAGTTGCTTGACATAGTTCTTAGAATCTCAAAATTATGACTTAATATTATTTTATTAATTCCTTAATATTATTTGATTAATTCCATGTAAGTGTGTCTATTTGAGCTTTCAAAATTGAAAGCACTACTCTGATTTTTTTAAACAAACAAGGAAATTTAGTTAACCTCTGTTTTAGTTTACTTAGGTTTTCTTTTTTCCAAAATGGCTTTAAGAAATGCAAAGGAAGTAGGTAAGTTCACTTACAAACTTTGTTTAAAAGAGAGCACATTATGATTTTGGAGCTGTTGATGACAGATGTAAAGGCAGGTACCGTAAATTTAATCTCTGTATTAGTGAACTGTCAGTACAGTTGTAGCATCAGTGAAAGGATACATTATTTTTCTCCATTTGTATAGAAAATGACACCACTCCTAATCCAGTTACAAGCTCAAAGCCAAGCTTCTGATAATACCTTGATTGTACTAACTATACAGTAGTGACAGACATGCTTTCAGGGAATAAGAAACTTTTTCTTTGGCTTCCAGGAAGTACGTTTTTCAACTCTATAAGTGTGTCTGTCAACGTTAAATTGGCCAATAAAAAATATTACCCTCAACTTGGCATTTTATTTTAACTAATATCAGGGAATCCAAGAACACACTATATATGCAAAGCCTCTCTATGGAAGATAATATTTACTATCAACTTACTTCTTTAGTCATAGCATATTCAAATGAATGGAATATTTTAGAAATATGAGGGAAAGTGGAAAATGTGTTACTTATAAGTTAGGTGGTTTAATCCTCTTATATTTTCCTTTTTTCCCCCAATCCAGTTTGTTTACTTTGCTTATTCTACACAATAGAACATAATGCTGCCCAGCAGTTGATTTGTTTATTCTGACCAGCCTAAACATTGATGTTGATCTCTACTTAATCAATTTGGAATAGACTCAATGTTGATTATAACAATGGCAAAAATAAATAGTGATTCATGTTGCAGATTAGTTCATGAATTCCTAATATTAATATTTTAGGCTAAAAATATAACAGCCATTTAAGTCCATGGTAGATAAGATCAAGTAATAAATTTATAATTCAGAATTCTATATGATTGTGAAGAACAGTCTCTAATAACTTGGATACTTTGTTTATTCTAAGTTTCAAACTGAAAAACTATACCCCTGGGAAAGGAGATGGTTAAGATTTTATTTGCATGACATTTTACTCAAAAAAAACCATATTTTTTAGTAGACTTTAATTTTTAGAGCAGTTTTAGGTTTACTACAAAATTGAGCAGAAGGTACAGAAATTTCCTTTATATTCCCTTTGCCATATCCCTCACTATCAAAATCCCTTACTAGAGTAGTACATTTGCTACAATCAATGAACTTGCACTGATACGTCATTATCACCCAAAGTCTGTGTTTTACATTAGGGTTCACTTCCTGGTGTTGTACATTAATTCTGTGGGTTTTGACAAATGTATAATAACATGTATTTACCATTTTAGTATCACACAGAATAGTATCACTGCCCTAAAAATCTTTTGTGCTCTACCAAATTCATCTCTCATTCCTCCTTAATCCCTGACAATCACAGATTCTTTGTTATACCCATAGTTTTACCTTCTCTAGAATGTTATGTAGTTGAAATCATACAGTGTGCAGCCTTTTCAGACTGACTTATTTCACTTAGTAATATGCATTTAAGTTCTCTCATGTCTTTTCATGGTTTGATAGGTCATTTCTTTTTAGCACTGAATAAAATTTCATTGTCTAGATGTACCACCATTTATTTATCCTTTCACCTGGTGAAGGACATCATGGTTGCTTCTGAGTTCTGGCAATTATGAATAAAGCTGCTATAAGCATCCATATGCAGGTTTTTGTGTGGACACAAATCTTCAACTAATTTGAGTAAATACCAATGAGTGTGATTGCTGGATTGTTTGGTAAATGTATGTTTGGTTTTATAAGAAACTGCCAGACTGTCTTCCAAAGTAGCTGTACCATTTTTGTTTTTTTTTCAGTTAGCAATGTATGAGAGTTCCTATTGCTCCATATCCTCTTCAACACTTGGTGTTGTCAGTATTCTAGATTTTGGCCACTCTACTAGGTGTATAGTGGTATTTCATTATTGTTTTCATTTGTAATTCCCTAATAACAAGTAATGTACAAGTTTTTTCATATGCTTATTTGCCATCTATGTATCTTCATTGAGAAGTGTCTGTTGAGAGGTCTTTTGCCCATTTTTTAAATTGGGTTGTTTGTTTTCTTGTTGTTGAGCTTTAATAGGTCTTTGTATATTTTGGGTAGCAGTCCTTTATAAGTCATGTATTTTACAAATATTTTCTCTAAATCTTTGACTTGTCTTCTCATTCTCTTGACAGTTTCTTTAATAGAGCAGAAGTTTTCATTTTAATGGAGTTCAGCTTTTCAATGATTTCTTTCATGGATTATGGGCTTCATATTTTATCTAAAAGTCCTCCTTTGTACCCAGAGCCATCTAGATTTTCTCCTGTGTTGTCCTCAAGGAGTTTTATAGTTTTGTGTTTTACATGTAGGTCTATGATCCATTTTCAGATAATTTTTATAAATAGTATAGGGTCTAGTCTAGATTCACCTTTTTACATGTGGATATTCAATTGTTCCAGCACCATTTACTGACATTTCAAATTTTATTGGCAAAAAACAGTATGTGCACTAAACATTTTAATCTCATTTTTGGCTCTGAAATATTTTCTAAGAATTTTCTTTGTCTGAATTTCTAAAATTTTGCATTTAGGTTTTTCTATGTGGCAAAGATACAAGACTACCATAGTTAAAGACTGAAAAAAGACTTTGGAAAACTCTAAATTCTCTAATAGTACAGTTATTTCAGTTAAAAGCCTTTAAAGAGACCTTGAAATTTGCAGAATTTTGATGAGCACTCTCAGTTTTATTATGAAATTGTCATTTTGGTCTAAAGAATTCTAAATTCCCCTGTTATATTAATCAAAGGAGGTAACCCATTAGTCATTTCCAGTTAAATGAAGAAGAAACAATAAAGGAAAAGAACATGAGCCAGTTGTTTATGTTATAGACTATCTATACACCAAAATTTTGGATCTAATGATCTTAGATGTGATCAGAAAGCAGAACAGTGATTTCAAAGTTCTTCCAAATTGGTACAGGCTTCTAGCTAGGCTAACAGCCTTCAGTTAATCCTGTGGTTCCAGGTATTTCTAATACACAAAGCTGAATTCTGAGTCATGACTTTGGATTGGCCATGGACCATAGGTTTCAAACTGGTTAATAATTGTTTTTCATTCTCTCCCCCTCTGCTATTTCAAGGAAATTTATTTATTTTAGAATGCTCCAAAACCTTTAGTTTGGAAACAGTAATCATCTCTCTGGAGTTCTTAGTGACTAAGGATGGCTTGTGACTAATCTAGACCTACTACATTTCTGTACAGGTAAATATATGGAGAAAAAGAGAACAAGCCCATCCCCAAATTGATACCAATTAATAATCTAAATCAAAGAGGACAAAAATTATAAAACCACTATAATTTTTATTTGAGATTTTTTTCATATCTTGCTTTTTTCCAAGAGAACTTTGGGAGTTTTTTGGTTTGTTTTGTTTTGTTTTTGCCTAAAAACTATTAATACAAATGTCACTGAAAGGGAAAAGAGATAGAGGAGAAGGGAGGAAACAAATATGCTTACTGTGAAGTTGAGTGTGATTGCTATAGTTAGGCATCAGTTTGGTTCTGAGCTTCCTGGCAGCCCAGGGGAAAAGAGAGATATTATGAATAACATAGTTTTTATAATCAGGAAAATGAATTCATACCACTTCTTATAAAGAGAGAGAGTTGACCCTGAGTGATGTATTAGCAGTGTCCTTCTTAACATTTTTATGGCAATGGCAGAAGAATAAATCACATAGCTGTTTGTGATAGTGATCAAAATAAAAAGTTATGATGTAACATTGAAAGAAACACTTGTAAATCAAGCTAATATTTCATACGGTGAAGTTGTAGTTAATCTCAGCAGAGGTTTAATGAATCCAAAGACAAAAGAGCCTTGCATACCCTGAGGACTGACTGGATTCTGAATCCCATAGAATGGTGGTCATTTTCAATTTGAGTATTCATAAGAACCAAATAAAGTTCTTGTTAAAAATACAGGTTCTTTGGCTCTATTCCTGCAATGGCTGATTTAGGCAGTTCAAGATGAGATCAAGTCATCTGATTTTTTTTTAATGTTTGTTTATTTATTTATTTGTTTATTTATTTGGTTACACTGAGTCTTAGCTGCGGCAGGCGGGCCTCTTCATTGCAGCTCATGGGCTTCTTAGTTGTGGCTCGCTGGCTCCTTAGTTGCAGTGCACAGGCTCCTTAGTTAGGGCATGCAAACTCTTAGTTGTGGCATGCATGTGGTATCTAGTTCCCTGACCAGGGATCGAACCCAGGCCCCCTGCCCTGGGGTCACAGAGTCTTAACCACTGTGCCACCAGGGAAGTCCCTCATCTGATTTTTTAACAGGTCTGTGATAGGGTTCTAATGCAACTGGTCTGGCATTTGAGAACCACTGTCTTGGATTCTCTTTTTCAGATTTCTTTTATGTGAGTTAAATTTTTAATAGGAATTGGATAACAATTAGCTCAATGTTACACTACCTGAAGACAGCCTAGATGGCAGATATTCTATAGTACTGATTAAAGGCAAAACTATGAGTGATCAAACAGTTGGTAGGGCTTTCATTCTATTATGAAAACCAGTACCCTAGGCTAGACAGGCCAGCCACCCAAAGGTTTCTTCTGGTCAAGTCCAGATTTTCCTCAAGAAACAGTTTTGAGTTTGCTCCAGCACTTGGGTCACTGATGAATTCAAATGTCAAGTTAGAACAAGTCAGAGATAGTTTTTATTTGGAAATCTTTGAAGAAAGTGTTACCTATGTCACACCATAGCTATATACAAAGTCTTAATATGACCCTGTGCAGGTGTCCAGATGTGTCTGCTGGGATGAGTGAGCTGCTAAATGTTCCCCAGACAATTGAACACATTGACCTGTTACATGGTGTGATTTAATATCGATCAGATGAATGTCTGCCAGAGACAGTGGTTTTTGTTACATCAAGGTTAATGAAGAGTCATTCTTCCAAACAGCTGGTGGATCCCAGAACTCCTTGCCTCTTAAGACCACTCCTGTTTAATGAACATCAAGTCATTTCATTAGCATTTAGGAGACCTAAAATACTGAGGTTTTTTGGGTTTTTTTCCTTATTAATAAAAGGCACCTGGTCTCAGCCTCTGTTGGTTAACTGGTTACATTCCAAAGAATATCTTCATATAAATCTTCATTTCACATACCTTACTGGTTTTTTTTTTTTTTTTTTTTTTTTTATTTTTGTACCAGAAAGAAAGAGAAAATGGACATTCTCCCTTTTCCAAATCAATTTCTCTTAAGTAGAAAACTGGTTGGACATGTCAGGTCTTGCTAGCTGCTCAAGATACATATAATTTTTGATCTTTTATAAGAAAATACCCTGATTTTCCCTTTTCATGAATTTGTAGCAGATAAAATAATGTCACTTTCACTATACATCAGCAGGCTTATGGACGGCTGCTTCTGTCTTGCCTTCATTTCTAAGTGGGCATGTTCTGGGTGATTGGTTTCCCTTTTAGAAATTAACATCGTTTTGTCTATCTATTTTGGCAGTGGCATCACTCTGCCCTTAACTAAGTGGACTTATAACCTTTTAAAATCTGTACATGCTTTTTAGCTGAGGACTGTTTTAAAAGTTTGACACGGAAAGGAACCCTTGCCTTAAAAAGATAGATTAAGTCCCTTAACCTGCTTTTCTGTACAATCTCATTTTCAGAAACTTGATGATGAGTGTTTTTAAGTGGTAGTCTTGATCCAGTTCTCACTGTTGTTTTTTTTTAACTGAAAGTTCAATAATTTGGTAGTTTTGGAAGAAAGTACATTTAGTCAGAAGAATAGTTGCTGTAGTGGATGAGTCGCTCAAAGCCTATAAGAGTTATGTGAAAAAAGCAGATCGAGACTTTACATATTTTCAGAAATTTTTCTAAAACTTCAGGAAAATATATAGTTTACTATAAGCATACCGTTTTCTATTGGTGTGTCTGTCACATTATTTTATGAACCTTGAGTTGATTGATTAGTCAATGCTCCTATCTTAAGTATAAGTTGTAAAGAGATTACCCAGATAGGTGCCCGTATATAAATTAAAATATAGTTTGACAAGTTCATGTCTAGTTTTAACTTGAAGGAGTGGCATATCTAACTGAATTATTGTGGGACTGATTATAATGATCAAATAAAGGTGAGATGTTTGGCAAGGAACCTTGGAGAAGATGAGTTTTGGCAGAGTTTTGAAAGAAAGAGGAGAGACAGATTTGGACTGGGAAAATAGAAATATCATTCAAGTTGAATAGACAGATGGCTAAGGGTACAAGGGATACCAAATGTTCCCTTAGGATATGAAGAATTATCTTCCTTCTTTTGCAGAGTCTGCTTCTGCTCAGAATGGTTTTTAGTGTAGAATTGGGTGTTTGAAAGATTGTCTCATTCATCTTGCACATTGCACCGTATAAAACAAAGCCCTGAGAAGTGATCTGACTCCCCCCTGCCCAAACTACTGGCAGTGGTGGAGCCAGAATGCCCAATTCTAATATAGAGTTTATTATGCTGCATTGCAGTACTGTATCACCCGCTGGTTGTTAGATCTCTATTATCCTAAACCTTGTAGTCTAATAGAGAAGATAGAAGTGTTTATTGTAGAGGGCTTTAGGTTATGTAACTTCAATTGCCCTTTTTTTTTTTCCTGTTACAATCTTATTTCTTCTTAGGCAGAAACTTTGGTACTCGTTTAAGATCTCTTTCTAAATTGTGATTGACCTTGATTCTCCACCACACTGGTATATTTTGCCTGTTACCTTCTAAGTGTGTCTTCTCAGATTGACTGAATGTTTTTGGACTGTCTCATGTTGGTGTGTTTTCTTAAATCATGATGGAACTGGCCTTCAAAAATGTAAATGTCCCTTCTTAGGTTTTATTGTTAACATGGATTTGATTTTGGAATATGATGAATATTCTTTAGGGGAAAAAGCCCCACAACTATAGAAACCTCACTTTCTTTTCTCTTTATTCAAGGGCAGATTGTTTTACACTTGCCATATATCAGGCCTTGTCTAAACTCTGGGAATACAAAGCTGTATGTGGACAGTCACTGTCTTCTGGAACATTACAGTCTAGTAGGGGACAGACATGAGTAAGCAGACAATTGCTAGAGACTCAGGCAAACCATTTTATTTCAAGAATGTGGCATGCAATTTGAGGTCTCACCATTTGATAAAAACTCCTTTTAGCTGATTTTTATGTAAATGCCTTCAGAGTTTGTGTGAGTTAGATATGTTTTGTAAAGTGATAATCTTGAAATTTCAATGTGTTCACATATAAATTAGTTTTTATTGTTATTTCATTTGGCTAGATTAGCTATTTGTCATGAGACCCAAGGTCTAGTCATACGGCGTTCTATTCAGTAACGTTTTAAGTGTATGTTTCAAGTTACAACATTATTAAGACGGATGAGCAAAATACACATTTGTATTATTTTGACACAATAAATTTTAATGCAGAACACTTTTAAAGACCAGCATTTTATATTAATAATAAAAAAGACTACATGGTTCTTTCCTATGGATTTTCAAAAATTACTCAGAGTAAGTATGTGTTCACTGTTACTATTCTAGATTCATTCCAGATGGATTTAATAAAGTATAGTGGGTTTAATATTAAATTTGTCCTTTATGTTTCCCGCTGATACATAACAATTGTCAAAAATTTTTTAAAAAGGAAAATATAAATATGCTAAATGAAAAAAGTAGGTAGTTACTATTTCTTTCTAAATTTACGTTATTCTTATATGCTTGTAGAATATTAGAATGCATATATTTAAAAGATATATGCACTGAGTAACACTAATTCATTTTATGAATTTGGAGCTATTTATTGATGATTATAAGAAATACACTCTTGTTTTTAGTTGATTTAATAATATTCTTAGTAAATATTGAGCCCACAGTTTTAAACAGAAAAATTATTCTGCCTAACGTGAGAACAGCATTTTTAATATGTATTAAAGTCAATAGATTTTTGTGGTTATTACTTACTATGGAAGTTATAGTTTCTTTGGCTATTTCATATTTAAAGCCAGATAACCTACATAATTAGTCATTATTGACTATTTTGCTTTGAAACTCTCTTTAATGGAATATTTATTTCATGAAGAAAGTTAGATAAAATTATGTCTACCATTTTATTTTTAACAATTGTAATTTCAATTTTTAGCGTTTTCTTAAATCTCTCTTTAACAAGGTACTTCTAAAAAGAAAAATAGGAACATGATAGTCAAGATCAAGTGTCAAAATAATGATCGAAGGACATATCTATCTTCATGTATAGGAGAGCACTTTCTTCTTTAAAAGTCCCCTAAAGGTCCTATCATCTCGTATGCTATAGAAAATGGCCTGACATTTCTACTTTAAAAGAAACCAGCTTTTACTGTCTGAAAGCATTCCCACTGCTATCCTGATTACCTCACATCACTGTAGATGTACTCAATGCCTACTGTTTATAGAAACTTTGGGAGGAAGGAAGAAAATATAAGGAAGAATAAAAATTCATGAACTCATAATCCAGAGATTAAGGTGTATACACACTGTTTTATAAAAGCAAAAATTTTTTTTCTAATGAAACTAATACATATCTTTGGTTTTTTAAAAATAAATCAACTAATGCATATATGTATAAAATAGAAATTTCAAATCCCACCAGAATGAACAATTTTGGTATATCATCATAATATTTTTGTGTTTGTGTTTGTCTTCTTCCTACTTCTCTGTATGCATGTGTGTACTCAGAGATATATCTTCAAATGAAACCAAGTTATAATTTTGTTCTACAACTGCTTGTATAATTTAATTTGTCACAGACATTTTCCCCTGTTGTTCCATAATCTATTACTGCATAAGAAGCCACCGCAAAATTTAGTGGCTTAAAACAACAGCAGCATCTCCAATCTTGGGCGGGGCTTACTGGGGACAGCCCATCTATGCTCCACTTGGCATCAGCTGGGATGGCTTGAAGTCTGGGGGCTGCAATCATGGGAAAACTTGTTCACTCATGTATCCGGCAATTGATGCTGGCTCTTGGCTGGGCCTGTCCTTTGGAATGTCTCCACTTGTGCTCTCCATGTGGCCTGGCTTCCTGTTGGGAGACAATTCTCCATGAATATTTCATGTTTCTGCATGGTCCAGGTCTTCTGAACAAAGGCGTTTACAGCCAACTTGAGAATATGGTTTTTTTTTGTTTTGTTTTTTGTTTGTTTTTTTGGGGTACGCGGGCCTCTCACTGCTGTGGCCTCTCCCGTTGCAGAGCACAGGCTCCGGACGCACAGGCTCAGCGGCCATGGCTCACGGGCCTAGCCGCTCCACGTCATGTGGGATCCTCCCGGACCGGGGCACGAACCCGCGTCCCCTGCATCGGCAGGCGGACGCGCAACCACTGCGCCACCAGGGAAGCCCGAGAATATTTTATAAGGAGATATTCGAGGATAGTAAAGCTTAGAGACATCTCCCTCCCTGGAGACAGTCCAAGATAGTGAAGATAAAAACCTGTCCTTCCCTTCCCCAGAAGTTTTCCTTATATTCCAGAGCCAAGATAAGGTCTCTTTCTCCCGAGGGGAGGACTGGACATCACCAGCAGCCTTATATTAGATCAGAGTTTCCTATGTGCGGGTTCTTCTCCTACAGTGCACCCCACTGCATGGGCAGGTACCATTTGGCCTCCACCATGTTACCCTGAAGGGACTGGGGTTTGGGAAACTCATGCAAGATGTTGCTCTGGTTGCTGCTTTTACTGTGAACAATAAACTATCTTTGTTTCTAACCCTGAGGCCTCATGTTTTCTCTCTCTGTGTGTGTTTGTGTATGAGAGAGAGAGAGAGAGAGAGAGAGATAGTACTCAAAATATTATATGTGTATATGTATATACATGCTACATAAATACATACATACTGTGGCAGTCTAAATCATTTACTTGCAGATAAGGTTAAATCTCCTTCCCTTCACAGGATCTGACAACAGTTTCCTCACAAAGTGGTCACTGTGTTCAAAAGGCAATTGTCTAGAGAGAGACAGAACCAGGTGGAAGAAGTGTCACTTTGAATATCATAGCATCAGAAGCCATGCTATGTCAGTCTTGATGGATTTCATTGGTTGATCACTCACAAGGGCCTGTCTAGGTTCAAGGTTAGAGGAAGTAGACACAAACTCTTAATAGCAGAGTGATAAGATTCTGGAAGAAAATGTGAGACCAGAAATATTGCTGGGACATTTTTGGAAATATCAATACAACTTGGATCAATATGATCAATACAAGTTGTGTATCAGTACAACTGAAGATATCTCATCCTATTTAACTTCTGCATAGTTTAAGTTCCTATTGATGGACATTGAGAAATTCCACTTTTCCTTTAGCTTGGGATTCCTAAGATAGTAATGTGTAAAGCAAAGGCTTATATGCCATAACATTATAGGTTTGTCCAATCATAGGGGGTTAGTGAGAGAGAAAAGGGGAGTGAGACAGGATGGCGGGAGAGCCAAAATGAGGATGATTTATTGAGCTGCCCACTGCTCAGTATCCAGCACAATTGATCACTCAGTTTTGCAGAACCATATTCTAAGAGGCAATATAAACATTGTCTCAGGACAAGGAAGAAAGGGAGAGTAATTTATCTGCTGACTCCCATCTCACATTGTTCAAAATCTTCTCGTGGGACATCCTTTCCTCTGTGCATCACGTGTGTGCTTGGGAGCTGCCACTTCTACCTTAGACTCAGTAAATATGAAGTACTTACAAGAGATGTTGAATATTTTTTTAACATGTCCTGAATTTTGGTATAAAGATCATCTATCTACATAAATTCATGTGTACTTGCCAAATTATATCCTTAAAATAAGTTACAGAATTGAAATCTCAAGATTATCACATGTACATTTTAAATTTTGCTTTCTGTTGACAAATATGACTGATTTTCCCCCTGTACAATTTATACTCTACCAAGGAATCAGAGAACTTAATCTCATATGTCCTAACTGCTAACAATCTAAAAGGAAAAAAGAATTTTTTTGTTTTCCTAGTTTCTGTCTGATTTGTTTTCTGAGGATGAACATCTTTTTCCATGCTTATGGATTATTTTCATTTTTCCCTTAGTAAGTTGTTTTTGATGTTTAAAAAAATTTTTTTCATGGAGGGTATTCCCTTTTACTTTTTGATGGTTTAGCTTTATGGATAATGAAGTAGTGTTTGTCTAAGTTTGCACATATGTTTTTCAGTTCTCATTTCTCTTTTATTTTAATTTTGTTTTTCATCTCCTTTATCAAACAAAGGATGAAAATCTATCAGTCTTTTGCTTTCTGACTGTTAAGCATTCGATCTTATATTTTATTTTTTATTATATTTTCTAATTTATCATGCCTGGTATATATCTTCTTTTTTCCCTGAATTTATTTGTTCATTAGACATTATACTATCTGTTTCTAGTAGTTTTCCCATTGATTTTCTTTGAATTTCTAGTTAGATAATTTTATCATCTTTAAATACTATTATTTTCTCTATATATTTACATGTACATATTTTCAGTTTTTTAACATATTTTTAAATTATTACATTATGAAAATTTTCTCAGACCACTAAAAATATAAATTTAAATTCATGAATTATTTTCTACCTAGGTACCATAATCTAATTTTGGACCCTCAATTTGTTAGGATTTTGTTGTTGTTGTTGTTATTTTTTTTTGTTAGTATTTTTTAACATTTATAAGTAATGCTATAATAATTGTCTTTATAAATTAATCTTTTCTACATTTCTGAAAATTGCCATGGAACCAATTTCTAGAGGCAGAATTAGTGGGTTAAAAGTAGGACCAGTTTTACACCTCTTAATGCATATTGTTATATTGTCAAATTGCTTGCCAGAAGTGTTTATTGCTACTTAATTCCAGTGGCAGTGTATGGGAATGTCTATCTCACTTGTACTTTATTACCACTGTGTTCTATCACTTATTTTAATTTTTATTAATTTGATAAGTGATAAATATTATTGTTTTAATTTACATTTTGCTTTGATTCCTAGTACAGTGGAATATTTTCTCATATGCTCATTCGTGATTTGTGTTTCATCTGGGATTTTTTTCTTTCATGAACTTAGTCCATTTTAAAATTTCAATTTTTTTTTAATATTGATTTATATGATAAGTACATTAATCAATCATGAGTTATACTTGGGAGCAAGTATGTTTCCTACATAATAGTTTGCATTTTAATTTCATAGACAATTATACTTTTTGTTTTAGTAAAGTCAAATCTCTTCATTATTATACCTTTCTGATTTCTTTTGGTTCTTGCAAATTCTCTTTCATCAAAAGGTCAGATGGATAAATACACTGATTTTTAAAAAATTAATAGCATTTATTTTTAGAGCAGTTTTAGATTCACAGCAAAACTGAGAAGAAAGTATAGACAGTGCCCTTATACCATCTATCTCCATACATGCAGAACTTCCCCCAGTCTATATTCTGCCCCACAGTGGTGTATTTGTTACAAATGATTAACCTACATTAGCACATCATTATCACCCAAAGTCCATCATTTACATTAGGCTTCATCCTTGGTGGTGTCATTTCTATTGGTTTTGACAAATACATAACATGAACGCACCATTGTGATACATTCATAACAGTTTCACTCCCCTAAACATCTCCTGTGCTCTGCCTATTTATCCCTCTCTTCCCCCAACCTCTGGCAACCACAGATTCTTTAACTATCTCCATAGTTTTTGCCTTTTCCAGAATGTAAAGTACAGTTGACTCTTGAACAACTGAGGGGGGTGTTCAAGAGTCAACTGGGGGGTGGAGGTGGGGTTAGGAGCGCTGACTTCCAACTCAGTGGAAAATCCTACTATAACTTTAAAGTTGGCCCTCCTTAACTGCAGTTCCACATCTGCAGATTCAACCAATCTCAGATCATGTGGTACCATAGTATGTATTTAGTGAAAAAAATCCACATACAAGTGGACCTGTGCAGTTCAATAAATTCAGGAAGAAAAAAAAAGATATATACCAGGTATGATAAATTAGAAAATATAATAAAAAATAAAATATAAGATTGAATGCTTAATAGAAAACAAAAGCAAAACACTGATAGATTTTCATTCTTTGATAAAAGATGGAAAACAAAAGTAAAATAAAAGAGAAATGAGAAATGAAAAACATATGTGCAGACTTAGACAAACACTACTTCTTCAAGGGTCAACTCTAGTCAGAATCACAGTATGCAGCCTTTTCAGATGGGCTCCTTTCATGTAGTAATAATCATTTAAGATTACTCCATTCCAATTTCTCAGTCCTGCAATTAGTTCAGCTCTTTTTTTTTTTTTTTTTTTTTTTCCACTTTGCTTTCTCCTTTGCTGTGGGGTTGATATACCCTTGGGAACTTAGCATCTCCTTAACCTCAACTTTTAGCCCTGGTCATTAATTCTGGGTCAAGACTCATTCATTGCCCTGTTACAGAGAAACAAAATTGAAAAACCATATATACCAAAATATATTACAGTGATTAATACAGAAAGGAATGAATTTTACTTTCTTCTTTGTACTTTCTCTATTATCTGAAATTTTTTCAAGTAAGTATGTGTTACATTATAATCAGGCTAAAAGAAATATATTTAAAATAAAATATATGTTGCTAGTGCAAAAATACAAGCAGAAAGTCAGTTGCTTTACATATATTATATTACATTTTCCCCCACCCATGCTGTACATTTTTAAAAGCTTTACAACAAACCTTTTTTTTTTATTGAAATATAGCTGATCGACAATGTTGTGTTAGTTTCAGGTATACAGCCAAGTGATTCAGTGATATATATATATATATATATATATATATATATATTCTTTTTAAATTCATTTCCATTGTAGGTTATTACAAGATATTGAGTATAGTTTCCTGTGATATACAGTAGGTCCTTGTGGATTATCTGTTTTATATATAGTAGTGTATGTATTTTAATCCCACTCCCAATTTATCTCTCTCCCCTCTTGCCCCTTTGGTAACCATGAGTTTGTTTTCTATGTCTGTGAGCCTATTTCTATAACAACCCTTTTTAATGTATACTGGCTAAAATTTTCTAAATCTTACTGAAACAATCCTATAACTTTAATTTATTAGAATGTATTTTAATTCTTAAAAATGGGCATAATTCAACAAGTATTTCCTGAGTATGTGTAATAAGCAACATTTTTTGTGCCCATGTTGTGAAATATATAGAAATGCAATATTTGAGAATGCAACATAACAGGAGTTTATAGGACAAGAGTTCTTAACCTAGTTACAGAGGAGAATTACCTGGGAGCTTTTTAAAAATACCAATGATCAGGCCTCACCCAAGATAATTCTGAATCTGGGGCTTGGGGAGTGGAGCTGATACTTTTCCAAAGCTCTCAGACTGAAACAAAAATAAATAATGAACATGTATTTTCATTCATCTATTCATTCATCAATTGCTATCATTATAAATGAACATTAAACAGATATTAAGTGTGTACTACTTGCTAAGAACTGTGCTAGATGCTAAGGAAGACTGATATGCAAATAAATAATATAAGACAGTGAATGAAAGAGATGGGAAAGAAAGGTGAGAGAGAGAGGTCTGAGCACGTTCTGGTGCAGAATCAGCTGCTCTCTTGGATTTTAGGCTGAAATGCTAAAATTATGGCACATGTTACTTTAAAATTTCAGCTTCTGAGAGTTCGGAGGTAGAAACACAAGCCATCCAATTTCCTAGACAAAATGAGGAAGTAGGGAAATTTGTGCCTGGGGCTCCCTGGCCTCCATTTCTGGGACTCTTCTTCTGATCTTCCTCATTGTATCTTTTTTTTTTTTTTTGTGGTACACAGGCCTCTCACTGTTGTGGCCTCTCCCGTTGCGGAGCACAGGCTCCAGACGCACAGGCTCAGTGGCCATGGCTCACGGGCCCAGCCGCTCCATGGCATGTGGGATCTTCCCAGACCGGGGCACAAACCCATGTCCCCTGCATCGGCAGGCGGATTCTCAACTACCGCGCCACCAGGGAAGCCCCCTCATTGCATCTTGACTCCAGAGGTTCTTACATTGTCTTTGGTGTGCATATAATGGAAACCCGTGGCTCTCCAGTATAATTCCTGGCCATAGGTGGTTGTGGGAGAAGCAAAGATAGAAGTATAAAGGAATTGGGAGAGCAATTCTGTCCATCCTTGGTGTCTCCACACTCTCCCTTGTGGTAGGTTATGCCTTTACCATCTGTCTTAGTCAGCTTGGGCTGCTATAACACAGTAACGCAGACTTGTTGACTTATAAATAACAGAAATTAATTTATTACATTTCTAAAGCCTGAAAATCTGAGATCAAGGATACCAGTATGGTCAGATTCTGGTGAAGACCTTCCAGGTTGTAGACTGATGACTTCTTGTGTCCTTACATGACAGAAAGAGAACTAGTCAAGTCTCTTGCCTCTTCCCATAAGGGCACTAATCCCATTCATGGGGGCTCCACCCTCATGACCTAATTACCTCCCAGGTGGCATCTCTAAGTGCCATCACACTGGGGATTATATTTTAACATATAAATCGGTGGCGGTGGAGGGGAACACAAACATTCAGTCCATAACAACATCTCTCCTCTGAACTACTGGAGAAATTTCTTAACTATCCTCCTTGTTACTACAGTATTACCTTCCTCCTCATTACTCTTCTGCATGAGTCTATAATTATCTTTCTAAAATACAATGTCTGGTCTGACTTGAATTCATCCAAGTTTCCTCATTAACCATAGAATAAGGTTCAAATCCCTTAGCACATAAAATCGCCCCATCCATCCCATCCATTTGTCACAGGTTTACCTTTCCCAGCATTTGTCACAAGTTTACCTTTCCCAGCCTTTACTTTTTTTCTAAGTCCAGCATTCCTGAACTTCTTTTGTCTCCATTCCATTCCATACTCTTATATGCCTCCATTATTTTGCAATTGCTACTGGCTGGAATATTTTCCCCTTATAAGACACAGTTCAATGTTTATTGCTTTTGGGCTTCCCTGGTGGCACAGTGGTTAAGAATCTGCCTGGCAATGCAGGGGACACAGGTTCAAGCCCTGGTCTGGGAAGATCCCACGTGCCGCAGAGCAACTAAGCCCATGCGCCACAACTACTGAGCCTGTGTTCTAGAGCTTGCGAGCCACAACTACTGAGCCCATGTGCCACAACTACTGAAGAGCACGTGCTCTGCAACAAGAGAAGCCACTGCAATGAGAAGCCCGCGTGTGCAACGAAGAGTAGCCCCCACTCGCTGCAACTAGAGAAAGCCCGTGCACAGCAATGAAGACCCAATGCAGCCAAAAATAAATAAATAAAATTAATTAATTTTTTAAAAATGTTTATCATTTTTGTAACATTTCCCCTTGTTTCCCTTAGCATTTTATACATGCCTCTAAATATACATTTACCTCGAATAAATCATATTTATTTAATAATTTGTTATATTTCTGGAAAGCAAAATCTAAGCCCATTTGATCTTTGCATTTCCCACCTCTTCAGTGGAACTGGCAAACAATAGATGTTGAAAAATGTTTCTCAAATGAATATTAAATGAATGCACTAACTGGTGTGCTCTAGGGATCCAGAGACCTCTCTGGCAACAGTGTTGGCTCAGCAATGACAGCAATCTTTTAAAAATGCAAATCTAATCATGTCACTTTTCTGCTTAAATCCATCCAAAGACTTCATGCTTCACTTAGATCCTAAGCCTTGGCGTGAAATCCACAATCTTTACTGGCCTGTCTCCCCTTCCTCCTCCTCCAGGCTTGTCTCTCCTCACCTTCCCTGACCAGTCAGCAGGACTCAGCTGTCCTGGTGCCCTCTGCCTGGGATATTCTTCCCTGGGCACTCGTTAGCTGTTCCTTCCTCCAACTTCAGGCCTAGGTGTGGATGCCACTTCCTCCCTGAGGCCCTATCCAAATCCTATTTCCCTAGCATCATCTCACTTTGGTGCTTTATACATTTTATGGTGCTTATTTCAATGTGTAATTTACATTTATCTCTGTCATTTTTGTTTAAAGTCTATCCTGTTTACTAGCCTTTAGTCTCCACTATGGCAGGGACCTTGTATATTTTGTTCTAAGATGTATTCCCAGCATAGTGCTTGAGACTTACTTGCCCAATAAATATGAATGAATGAGTAACAAGCTTTAGGATTGTACTTACTATAGATATTTTTCTCCTCCTCTAGTCTCTTTATTTTTAACCCTAATGCCCCATACTTATCTAATAATTATAGTATTCTGTTAACTGTTTGGCTGGCCCCCTCCATATCCATACTATTATCACCTTTGAATCACACAGTGTTATATAAATTTCTAGCTCTCAAATGAACAATAAATTGGTGTGTTTCTTCTAATATTTTGCCCAACAAACTTGAAATTAAGCTTTTCTTTGCTTACCTTTTTTGGATTTCTTCAAGATAATATGGCAGAAGGCAGTTTCTAAATCATCTTCTTAAAACCTTTTCTGTAATGTTAGGAATGAATGCAGTACTATTTAAAGTTCATGCTCACTATCCTCTTTGTCTTTTTGTTATTGTTGTTACTCCTCATAAAAGCTGACTTTTAGCATCAGCAGTACAACGCTGTACAGACCATCATGAGTAATCCAATAATAACCATGCGTTTTATCTCAGATTTTTTTTTGTCTGATTCGATAAAGCTAATTTAGTTTTTCTGAGCTCTGGTTTTAAATCTAATTAAGACATCTTAAATTGCTCCTTCTCCATTTGGATAGTCTGCTTTGCCCATAATTTTCAGGTTTCAAGACTTCTCTAATGAATTTCTTCCATTGCTTTTCTGCAATTAAGCTTCTCTTCCATTAAACTCTGTCAGACTTAGTCATAAAGCAAACTGCTAACCAATCAGTCTCATTAATTAAGAGCAAAAGAAGATTTTTTTAAGAAATTCCCTTTTATACAAGGTAACTTAGAGGAATGACTTATCGTTTTGCAAATGTCCACATATCCTTTTTTCAGCATGGCCAGTTACGGGTATTTTGGAAACTTATTTCTTCCCCCTCTTCCTCACCTCTTTTGTGTCTCTGACCTCTCAAAATTGCCTGTCCCTCCAACCCCCACTAAAGGTTAAAACACAGTAGCAACCACATACTAAGAGGCAGGGGCTGAGGAAGGTGGCCTGTGGTTTGCCCTTTGGCTGCAGAGTACAGAAGCACTTGCCAGCCCCAGGCCTTCCTAGTTGAATATGTCACTTCCCCATCACAATCTGCCTCTGTTGTCCTGTGGCCTGTGGACCTGAACTCAAGCCTCCATTTCAAAAGCATTATGCTAGGCACACCATCTGGTCAGCTGGCCCCACATCCAAAGAGATTTGGAATCACAGTGCAGAGGAGCTAATTATGTTCTGTGAGTGTTTTGTGATTTGCTATTCTAGCCAAATAAACAAAACTAAATTATTTAAATATTTCCTTTCTGTTCTCCCTGTTCATCAGATTCAAAAGTATAGGAGAAAAAAATCTCTAAATTGTGAGAAAATTATTGGAGAAGCTATTGAGTCCATTTTGCATAACTGATCCTGCATATGTTCTAAATTGTAACCCTTTTGGACTTGAGATTGATAAGAATATTTAATGTGTTTCTGCCCTATTTTACAGCAGACGATTTTCATGCTAAGTGCTTTAATATATGTCTGTACCATTAACGTATCACTTGAGGCTCTACAGTTCAAAGCTTTGAGTGTACTTTATGAATTTGAGATTTACTGACCTAGTGTTTATTTTAACGAAGACATATTTATGTTCGTACCTTTTTGAAAAGCAGGCCATTGGGATAAAGGCAAATTTTAAAATCTTAAATCTGTTCTCAGATGTAATTTGATAATGGACTCATTGTTCTTTCCGGTTACTTCTGCAAATGCTTAAGCACCTCTGTTTGCCAGTCCAGATATTATCCAACTTGTACTCAGTAGCTCTTACCTACAAATTAATTTCCCCCTAAACCCCAGTTCTTAAAAGAAGACTTAAAGCAATAGTATTTCAATATTTGTTAATTCTATAATATGTCTACTGAAGTCACATAAAATTTGATTTGAAATGCAGTGTGAATGGCAAATCTATTATGATGAAAGAAAGCCAGGAAGCTATAAAGCAAGCATGAACATATTCATGTGGGAATATTTGTCTAAAGTCTAATTAAGTGATTCTAGATTAGCCTTACTAGTTATCTAAAAATAAATACCTATAGAGAAAAGATCCTGCTTTGTAATCTATCGTTAATTTTCATGCATAGATTTCTCATTATAAACTTTAAGGATAAGAGCTATCTCTTTTCAGTCATCTCATCTGTTGTTTATATATTGAGAACATATAAATGTCAAAACTTCTGAAGTAAATGTTCTATTGAGAAGCATGTATTAAACGCTTGTTAATCCATCTGGTATGGACTTTAAAATCCAGGGCTTTAAAATCTAAAGCTAATTATACATGTAAAAGTGCTACTTTTTTCTACTTTATTGAATGGACCCCTGAATTAAATAAACATCATTACATAGTATCCTTTTTGCTTGAACACTTAGTGCCTTCTCACTGCTAGAACCCAGCCAATTGTTTGTTATAATTAAATATTACCAAAATTGAGTTTATCCCCACCAGGTTGCTAAAATGTGTAATTAACAGTTCCATTAATACCAGATAGTTTTAAATATTCTTTGAGAGAAAGTTTAGCCTGTGGGCTTGTATGCAGAAGTTTAAAAAAAATAGCACATAGAAAATAAACAAGAAGTTTTTTCTTAAGATGAATGTGTATGTGAAATAATCATTTGGGGTGAGGGCCCATAATTTTTAATTGCCCTTTCAAATATCACATTGTATGCACACACATTATAAAAGACAGACACATTAAAGTCTTGATATAATGTTTCTAAATACAGTTTCATTCTGTCACATGTAAATTTAAATTATTTCAAGCCAGCATATAGATAACAAGTCATCCTATGGAATATTCTACCTTTCTTTTTTCCCCTTCTCAATTATATCTAAACAGAACTTAACCAATATCATATGAACCACAGTTATCTCCTATACCAGACTGTAAACTCTTTGAGAAAAGAATCAATTTCTAATTTATTTTTATGTGTTATAGAGCTCTTAATAGATTCTTAGCATATCAATGTGTGGGTCAGGATCCCATAAGGAAAGAGATGGTACACTTCATTGGTGTAATTGTGGAGTGTTTAGTAAGGAGACTAGTTATAAAGATATGAGCAGGGATAAGGGAGAGACAACAAAGATGGTGAAGCACACTCTTGGGCTAGCAATAGCAGGAAGCTCCTGGGTCTGAGGGCCAAAAGTGGGGAGAGGTTACTAGGATCTGAAAAGAGCTGTGGCTGAGATTGTAGCTGTAGGAGTGAACTGCTGGCAAGAGCTGTGGCCTTTTGAGCGGTTCAGGCTATGGCAGAAGTGAAACCCGGCAGAAATAGAGCCTCATTCCCTTACGCCTTCTCAATGCTTTTCATTGGCCTATTACTGGCTAAACCCAAACAAAAGCCAGGGACTAGAGAAGTCCATCAATATACTCCATCAAAGACTGCATCCACAAGCACAAAGAAAGATGGAGAATGGTAAAGAGTATATGGAAACAAGGAAAGGAAGGTTGTGTGCAAGCAGGGAATGTCTGTCTTAGTAGATGTTCAGTTAATGAGTGGGACAATGATGAAGTCTTTAAATGTTTTAACTCAAATATGTTTGCTTAATTTTGGTGCTTAAATTTCACTGCACTCTCTCAAACCATTAATCTGGGTATATATATAATTGAGTACTTGGGTAAGAGGAAAGGGGTAAGAGAAGGCAGCAGTTCAGAGAGACATACCCCACATACACTTTTAAGGACTGATCTTTTCTGTCATAAATATGATTTTTGGTAAATCTATACCCAGATCAACAGAGAATGAAATTTGTGTTAACCTAAGTTGAAAATGAATTAACCTTTTAGCACAGCCTGTATTAGTCTAATATGCCTTCTGTTTTTTGTTTGTTTGTTTGATTGGCTAAGCATTGTTTACAAGTCCTAATGACTACTTTGTTCATTTGATGTTTCTGCTGATGTCTATCTATAACTAATGCATATAAATAGCATAATTTTGCAAATAACTAATGGAGTTAGTTATTTAAAGATATTCCAAGATCTGTCTTTCACTGAACAAAATAATCCCATCATTATGTGAATCAACATCTCCTAATTTATCTTTTGTTTACGTCTGTGTGTTCGTATATTAAAATTGCTTAAATCAAGGGATTTAAGAGACAGACAACACTGAAATGAATTGTTGAACTGAAGAATGCAGTAATATTGATTGTGTTGTTAAATCAGTCATATTAATAAGGACATCTAGGGCTTCCCTGGTGGCGCAGTGGTTGAGAGTCCGCCTGCCGATGCCGGGGACGCGGGTTCGTGCCCCGGTCCGGGAAGATCCCACATGCCGCGGAGCGGCTGGGCCCGTGAGCCATGGCCGCTGAGCCTGCGCATCCGGAGCGTGTGCTCCGCAACGGGAGAGGCCAGAACAGTGAGAGGCCTGCGTACCGCAAAAAAAAAAAACAAAAAACAAAACAAAAAAAAACAAAAAAAAAAAACCAAAAAACAAAAATAAGGACATCTAATAGACCTAAAGTGTTGAGTATTTGTGGGAAATAAAATTACTAGATCTTAAAACATTTAAGGCTACATTAATTGATGACAGAGATTTCTCCATGTGATTTTGTTTCTTCTGGCTCAAACTAACTGTTCCATGTTTCTAATGGAACTTATAAGTGCATTTAATAAATAAATCATTAGGACCTGTAAAACCATAGATCCCAAAGAGGAGTATACAAGTCACAAGGAACACAAAGAACAATCCATTGGGATGCATTAAGAAAAACTAATAATATATCTACTTTTATTTAATTCCATCAAAAATTAAGTCAAAATGTTGATTAACAGTAGAACGTATATATTGGTTATAAATAAATTTACATTTATTAGGAGGGCATGCTCAGAGAGTCTTTAGGAATATATGATTGAAGGCCCAGATAACTACTGACTGAACCTGATGATTTAGGAGGCTAAGAATTAGTCTATTAAAAATTGTAACTACTATTTCCACCTAAGACCATAAGTATATATCTTAAGCCAAGGCTTCTTCTGGCAGAAGAGTAACATTTACTCTTCCAGAGATTTATTTATTAGGAAAAAACAAAATGGAGCCCCCTAGTCTAGGCCCCAAAGCCAGTATGTTCATAGTCTGTTGGTCTGTCACCATGAGTCATCCCCAACCTATAAGTTGGAATTGACAGGTAGAAATTGAAGACTGAATTGCCAGGCCTTCTGGGCATTTTCATGTCCAAACCATGCTGGAATTCCTGCTGGGAAAGAAAGCACATTTTAGTCCTCACCCTCAACTCCACCCCAATCATCTTATAGCTTCAACCAACTAAAAAGTAGCTGGAGGTCCCTACATGGTCTACATCACCCTATCTTCTTTAGATTGTGTTACTGTTTTTTTTTTTAAACAAAGGTGGGCAACAACAGTTATTGTTCTCTGTGTCAAATAAAGCCATACCGAGCTATCTATGTAAAGACAAATGAATAACTTCACCTTCGCGCCTTCATCTCATTCCTCTGAGTAACCAGTGTTAGATAGTTATCTGCAGCATAGCATCCCTTCTCTATGCTCATTTAAAGATAGATACACACCCACCGAAACAGATTTTTGCATTTTCCCTTCACTTACCTGTTTCCTTGTCTCTCTCCCCCCACCCCCTGCCTGCCTTTCTCTTCTTTCTCCCTCCCTCTCCTAAACTGGAATGATACTATATACATATATTCTGTCACTTGCTTCTTTTTGTACAATGTATCACATTCATTCCCCTGATGTCACTACCTATAGATGCAATTCATTCTTTTTAATAGCTGTATGATATTCCATAATATAGAGGTAGCATGTTTTCTTTAATCATTCCTCTATTGATGAACGTTCAGGTTGTTTCTAGCTTTGTGCCTCTACTGACAATACTGCAATAAACACCTTTGTACAGCAATCCTTATGTATGCTCCTTTAAATGTGTATGAAAAAATCCCCCAAATTTAGATTACCAATTCAAAAGGTACCTTTACCTTTAAATTGTAATGTATATTATCATATTACTTTCCAGAAAGGTGGTGGCAATAAACATGGCCATTAGCTGTAAGTGAGTTTCCCTTCATCCCTAGGCAGCCTTACTAATACTGGATGTTATCAATCTTTTCCATTTTTTCCAATTTGATAGGTAAAAATAAAATAGAATTTCATTAATTCTTTATGTTTAATTATACCACACCAGCTACCTGAGGTACAAGGGCAACAAATAGAAGGCCTAGGGTCACAGACGTTTTTAAGGGGTTTCCTCTAATAAATGATGATGCATGAGGGGATTTTGCCATGTGTGTTTATGTATGTACCCACCCCTCCTCCAGATTACAACAATACTTGTATATTCAGGTCTTACCCTCAGAGAAATTCTGGGAAACAGTCAACTGGAACATATGAATTGAGTAGGCTGACAGAACAGTGAGAATACAAGGGGCAATATTAATTCAACCTTTTCATTTCTTAACTGTCTCTAGAGGAATTCCATCCTACCAAGTCATTTGTTTACAAAGAGCTCAGCTTCTCCTCACCCCAATTTATGCAGTACTGACTGAGATTTGTTATCCTATTAACTCACCACAGGATCTGTAATTCATTAAAACATGTCATTTGTAGGTGCTTCCAGCTACAAATGAGAGTGAACAATTGGGTGTTGCCCTGGGTCTAAATGTAATTACAATGTTCAATTCAGCATTTGCCATGCTCTGCAAAGTCAGTGACCCATCAGGGTAGACAGCAACCCCCCTAATGTGATATATTTGAAGAAAGATTTGTTAAATGAGAAGAACAAGAGAAAAGAGACAATGAGAATAATTCACAGGATTATTAAAAGATTTAAAATCTTCTATTATTTAGCATTTATTGAATGCAGTTTCATACATGCAATAATAATGGACCTTATTATTGCCCAGTTAAATTCACAAAGAAAGAAAAAAGATTTAGGAATAAAAATATAGCTACTAAGTTTAGCTCAGAACTATCTGTAGGGAACAAAGGCAAGTATGTCAGTTAGGAGAAATAATTTGAAATTTACAACCAAACAGCTTCATTTTCCTGACTCAGCTACCCCTGGTCGTTTTTTCCTTGGTCCCAGGGCTCTCTGGATGTTTGGGGAGACTTTTTGGCAGCTTTCTAAGAGTCTTTGCTTGATAATCTGAGACTTTTGAGGACAAAAATTTCAGAGTCTGTATGCCATACCCCATATTTGGTTGGTGGATCAGAACTTTGGTCTCAGGTAATAAACACCTTTATTCCTCAGCATACAATAATAGAGTCATACTACCCCCATCCAGACAAGTTCTTTCGCATCACCCCTAAAATGGGTCCCTCAACCCTATTTTTTTTGAGACTTTTTTTTTTTTTGCGGTATGCGGGCCTCTCACTGTTGTGGTCCCTCCCGTTGCGGAGCACAGGCTCCGAACGCGCAGGCTCAGCGGCCCTGGCTCACGGGCCCAGCCGCTCCGCGGCATGTGGGGTCCTCCCGGACCGGGGCACGAACCCTTGTCCCCTGCATCGGCAGGCGGACTCCCAACCACTGCGCCACCAGGGAAGCCCGAGACTTTTGCAATAAGGATTTGTTTTGTTTTTTTGTTTTCTTTTGTTCTATTTTGTTTCTTTGGTGAAGCAAATGCTTCTTCTGCTCTGAGCACTAGAGGTGATTTAGGTACCTATTTTACATAATTATTGCTTCCTGGTGTGTCTTGTGGTGACATTATGAGCTCACATGCCACAGATGACTAGTCCATAGTCAGGAAGAAATTTCCAGATGAGTGTTTCCACCTGAAGCCCACCCTGCAGATGGGTCTCAGTGTTTACCTCTCATCTGTTCTTCTGAGACTGACTGGTTACATGGTAAGGGAGTAGACTTCTGGCAGGTGGCAAAGGCACCTGTGTCATGGAACCGTATTCTGGTTTGCTTCAATAAGTTAGGATCTCTGAGAGGTTCACCATTGCCTACTGTGATCAGTTCTTCTATTGCTTTCTGTTAAGGTTTTATTAATCCCTACAATTCTCTTTGTAGCAGGAGACAAACCCAACCCTAGTCTATTTTCATAGCCTGTGCTGTCACAAGCCATAAGTTTCTCTTCTTTAACCTGACTGGAATTCAGCGATAAGTTTTTCATTATATAATAAATACTAAACTACAAAAGCAGTAAACATAAATATTTAGTTCTTTGTTCCAATAATGGTGACACAGTTGGAAGGAATACAAAGCTTTCTTCTTCCCTGTGACTGTCTGCTGTTTTGTCACTGGTTTCTCTTATGATCAGTTGCTAGAACAATGATTAGAAACATCCTTGCAGGACTGTTTGGGGCTAATTTGTATATGCGTTCATTGTAGGGGAGGAAAATCTTCCTTCTATCCTCTTAAGTTCTGTGGCTGGGCCTGAGAATTAAATTGATATAAGACAGATTAGTGAGAGAAAGTTTTTAAATACTTTATGGGCACATGAGAGTCCTCATAAGAAAAGGGAAGACTCAAAGAAGCAGTTAGGACTGAGAGTTTATATACTTTTTTAACAAAGAATGATAAATTTGTGGAGAAATGACAAGACAAAGGGGTTTCAGTTAGGGGCAGTAAATTGTGGGAAAATGATTAGGAAGTGTATGGGGGAAACTAATGGAAGACAAGGGTTATTTTAGTGGGTTTGTTTGTATAGATCCATTTCTGCATAGGTTCCCAGTTTCCAGTGATAAGAGTGTTCTCTTCCTGGTACAGGGAGGTCATCTCTCTCATGGGAAATTGTATGACCTGCTTTTAAGTATAAAGGAGGAAGAGAGAGCCCTTCCTACACCTGCTGTCTCTTAAGTGCCTTTAGCTCAAAATAATCAGTATGCCAAAGTGGCACGTTCTGATCCCCTTAGGTGTGTAACGTGTACATTGGCTTAAGCCTCTCTTAACTTCTTTGTGTTAATATGGCACATGAGGCCTGATTTATGTCTGGTGGCCATTTCTTAAATGATAGACTGCTGTGCTAGGCTGGGAAAGGGCTGTACTAAATTGAGTGTACTACAGAGGTAACTACATCTGGTATGTTTCTTTGGAGGCCCCTATTTACAAAATATCATTAAGATTTATTATTTATAATAAAAACTTGAGGAAACTTTATAAATAAATTGCAGTAAAAACTAGGAAATTCGAAAGAAACTCAGAACAAGCAATGAAATTATACGCAGGAATAGTTAGAAGCAACTTCAAATGGATTTATTAATGTGGATGAGCACTAAACCTAACTCTGAAGTTACTGGCAACTAAAGTAAAAAAAAGAAAATACTTTGGTTTACCTAGTTCTCCTTGTTGAACTCAAGAGAGCTTTCATATTCGTCTCAGGGGTCTGCAGTGCACAGGCTGGTAAGTAAAGGCGTGAAGAGTCTTGGTGTGAACCGTAGAGAATGGTAGAGCTTGTGTTTGCCCCATGCAAAGAAATTCAAACTAAAACCAAACCAAAACCGAGTCTTTCCTGGCCAGATAAAACCAGAGGTGGAGATAGGGATAGATACCAATAAATAACTCCTGAGCTAGAATTGAAATCCAGGAGAAATTTACCACATAGGTCTGTCTATTTGGCATTCTGTAATATAAAATGCAATGGATAATGTATAAATTATTTTATTGAAAGAGCACAGAAATGGCTGTTGCTATAAAAGGTCTTTCTAATATTGAACCTCTGAAAAAGCTGAAGATTTAATATTATTGTTTTGCCTTAATGAATATACTATGAAGTCGCTAGAAATCAGACATGCCCCCAAATGGTCTAAGAATGCCAGTAGGTGGAAGGACATAATTAAGGATACTTCAATTTAGTGATAGAGTTTTTCTAAGAGATCCACTTTCCCTTATTCTGGAGGGAATATCTCCCATGATTTGGAGTTAGCAGTGTAAAAAACCTTCTGCGGCCCTTCAGTTAAATAAGAGCAGCGCCGTTCAAGGTGTATTGACTCCATCTTGTGTCATCTTGTGTATGAGGTAGGGGATGGCGGGGAGGAGGCAGGCATTGTACATCATCTGTAGAGTTCCCAGAGGAAAACTGGTCAGGAATGCACTGGAAGGAGCAAAGAAAACACGTCTAGACCTTTCTCCTACTCACTTGGTTACTAACGTCAGCTTCTCAGGTCAAAAAGTCATCTTTACATCATATGTGGTTATTTCCTTTAGGTGGTGAGAATAAACTGAATCCTGCTTCCCTCCCCCATTTTCTTACTACTCAGTGATTTTTGATCTCTAGAATTTCTATGAAAAATTCTAAGCTGCTTTCTGGTACTTGTGGAGGAAAAAGAACCTTTTCACTATTTTCACCATTCTGTGTCAAATACCTATGAAATGCCTGTTTAGGGTTGACTGGCAGGTCATGTGATACAAACTCAGTTCTTGGTAGATGTGGGGGAGGTACAGAGCACGCTTGGGTTTCACAATGTTCTGAGCCAACCCAAGGTCCCCAGACCAGGTAAAGCAACAGAGAAGCTACAAAACATGCCACCAGCAGTCTCCTTTCAGACTGTGAAAGAATTAAGGGAGGCCAGCTTGTCTGCTGAAGACAGTGGCGAAACTTCTGACCACTGGCCCCAGACAAAGGAAGTGTTAGCTCCTGGGAATCCCTGACTTCCAGGATGGCTGACTCTGCTCAGAGGTCATTTAGCAAAAGCCAAGACTATGCAAGGAGAAAGACAGTACAATGCAAACACTGGCTCAAATCAGAATGACAAAGTGGTTTTGAAGTCAAGTTAGTTTGGAAGCATCTCAGACCCCAGCTGGGATCTTTAGATTCAGTTAAGGACTTTCACCTGGGCCTTTAAACAGTCTCTTTGTTTCAAAGCGCTGAGCACTTTAGACTTCGCCTGGCAAAAAGTAACATCTGGGCACCTCTCAATAAATCAGTGACCCCAAATGTCTAAAGAGCAAATGAAACTTCCAAAGGCTCTTTCCCTCTAGAATTTTTGTCAGTCTTCCTTTAGTGCATGCTTATTTTCATACTTGCTACTTCAACTCTTTTAAGTTTTATTCAAATATTTGCAATGTCTTGTAATAGTCCTCTTTGATATGTTTTCATCTGGTTCTTCATTTTGCAATGAAATCTTAACTGCCAACCTGGCCGCCTGTGACTTCTGGCTAAATGTGCAATATAATTTAGGGGATGTAAGGAATGTGTTTGAGGGGCTAAGAATTTGTCATTACAGTGCGGTAGGCAGAATACTAACGGTGCCCTCTCAAGAGGACGTTTTTCAATCAAACCCTCCCCTAGGAACTGCTGTGAAAGGACTTTACAGACAGTTAAGGTTAATAATCAGCTGATCTTCAAAGAGGGCAAGGAGCTTGGGTTTTTCCAGGTGGGTCCAGTATAATCACATGAGTCTTTAAAATCAGAGGAGGAAGACCAGAGAGGGATGCAGTTGAAGAGACAGGGGCAGAGAAGGGAGGAGGTGGAGGGAGAGGTCTAGAGATGTGGAACGTGAGACGGACTCAGTTCATTGCCGCTGGCTTTAAATACGGAGAAAGGGGTCCAGGAGACAAAGTGCAGCCTCTAGAAGCTGATAATAATCCCTGCCCCACAGTCAGCGAGGAAGTAGGACCTCTGTCCTACAGCTGCCTGGAAGTAAATTCAGCCAACAACCTGAATCATTTTCCAAGTCGATGCTCCCCCAGAGCCAGGCAGCGGACACCTTGATTTCGGCTGTGGGAAACCCAGAGCAACCAGACCCACCTTCTGACCTTCAGAACTGTAAGGTAATAGATCTGTGTTGTTTCAAGCCTGCGTATGATCAGTTGTTTTAAGTTTGCGTGATTGGTTAGAGCGGCTATAGAAAACTGATACACGGAAGCCTCAGCATGCCTACGAGTGCCTTAGTGCCCAGGGTGACTTGAATTCGACTGTAACTAGTCAGGAAGAGGGATGGCTGAATGGAGGAAAGAGAGAATGAAAGCAGGAGGAGGAGAGAAGGGGTCTAACATGACAAAGTGGAGGCACTTTCGCCTGCATTCCTTTTCAGGAGACTGTGACCCCAAGTGGCTTCTTGCATGCCTGATGGTATTAGTTTCTCACAAGACTGATTCTAATCTTTAAATATTTCAATGGCTTGTTGGGGTGTGGGGGGTACAAGGTGGACCTCTTGATTATAAACTGTATACTATCGAGTACATTGTATTTATGTATAATTAGAGGGTCATGTTTGGAAAACCATACCTACTGTACTTTAAAGAAAATATAAGGGATTTTCAAGGGTATTTTGATTTCAGGCTATTTTTGCCTAATAGGCTGATTTTAGAAACCAACTCCCACGTAAGATGCAACCATCGTCCTGCGTGCTACCTCTCCTGGCCACAGCCTTAGGAGAACTTGAGCTTCCAGAGGCAGGCAGGAAAGTGGAGTAGCCTCACTCTCTTTTGCTTAGGAAGTCATTTGACTCATGTGCACCCTGTCAGCCCATGAATTCCCCCAACTTGCTCCACACAAGAGTGGAATGTACCTTTCTCCTTTCCAAGGATTCCACAAATTATTCCTTTCTTACCTTCCTCTCATAAAACGTAACCTGGGACATTAGTGGTAAACAATCTGATTTAATCTGTGAACAGTTGGAGAGTGAGTGAAAGGGAAGAGAACCAGGCATACATATGATTTGCTCCAGTGCTGTCCCCCCACTTGCTATCCTCTAAACCCAGGGAAGATAAACTGATTGAGATGAATTTTCTCATCCATATTAGCCTTTCTCTTTGGATAAGCAAGCTTCGAATTGCTGCTTTCTCAAATCTCTTCGTAGTTTTCTGTATTGGAAACTGTGGAGGCCTCCCACAGACTGACTCATTTGAATAAAAATACATTTCTTCTGACCTCTATGACCTTCAGGAGTCTTCAAAGATGAATTTAATTATACATATTAAAAAAAAGAAACCAAACTCAGAATTTTGAGGGTTTCAGTTCTGAAACCAAATTTATTATGTTCAAAGTTGTGTCTGGATAAAAGACAAGTATAACATTAAAATATTAATCCATTCGTGCCATTTAGTGATTTGAATTATTCACAGCTGCTTGTATTTTATTTTTATAAGAATATGGCTTTTGCCTATGAAGCCAATCAAATTGAAAGGAATATTCTTTGCTTTTAAAATCCTTCCTAGTCGAGGTTGTTTTAATATAGAACACCCCCTCTCCCCATCGTACGTTTTATGAGCTATCTTCATAAAGCATTTACATTTGGTTGAAGCACTTAGAAAAACTAGGTAAATTGAACGCTAAGAGATAAAGCAAAAGGCTAGGCAACTAATTCCAAATTTACAGTGCTTTGTTGCTGGTAAGCTGTTAAATCCCACTTGCCCAAGCTCTCCTTCCTCCTAGAATACAAAGGAGATGATGCTTTACAAAATATTTTTTGATGTCTGTTTTTTAATGTTCAGTATATATTGTGTAAGCTGATTTGGGAGCTTAGCTTTAGCCCCTTCCCTTTTTATGACATGTCAAGAGTCTTCTAGGTGGAGGGCAATCCTTTTGAATTTGGGTTTCCTTATTTGTAAAAAGGCAATAGTATTTATCTTTGCCAATCTCATAGGGCCAGGGAGCTCGAATGATATATTACACAAGGATATAAACTCTAAATGATATTACTTCAATGTTATTACTAGCAATGAATTTACAGTCTTAAGATATTACAAAGTTTCAGAAGGCACAAAACTTAAAATTGATCAGAACCAAGGACTCAGAAATATCATTCAGACCTAGGATGTTCTGAGTTCTAATCTTTGTTTGATTCCAAGCATTTGAAGAATATTATGCCTACTATATTTCTGCTTTACTTTTTACACGGTTCTTTCAAACCTATTTGATAGGCTAAAATTTCCAGAGTTTTTTAGTCCCTGGTTGCTTTCTTATGGACAGTCTTGTTAGTGTTTTACTCATAATTGAACTTTACCTTTATAGAGTGAAGTAGACCTGCCCTGTTTTCATTTGAGATAAACGTTTCTATTAATATCATTGAAGGTCACACTGTTTATTTCATGATGGAATGAATTAGGAATACTGTGGGAAGAGAGTTACTTTGAGGTAATTCTTTGGAATTTAGGAAGGGCCATTATTGATCATATAATCTAAAGATCCTTGATTTGATAAAAGAAACACGGGCCAGAGTAGTAAAGCAATTTGCCTAAGATCACCCAGCTGGTCTATGAGCATGGTAGAATTAAAAGCCAGTTCTCCTGATTCCAAGTCTAATGTTCTTTGCATTATACAGTGAAAAGGAGGAGGGCATAAAAGGAAAGATGGCCTAGAGCAGGAGTCAGCAAACTATGGCCTGTGGGCCATATGTTGTCCACTGCCTGTTTTGTAAATAAAGTTTTATTGGAACCCTGCCATGTCCATTCATTTACATATTGTCTCTGGCTGTTTTCACACTGTAAGGCAGAGCTGAATAGTTATGTCAGAGATCATCTGGCCTACAAAGCATAGAATATTTACTGTCTGGTCCTTTACAGAAAAAGTTTTCTGACCTCTGGATTAGAGGAAAGATGGCTTAAAAAGTCTGATTGGGGCATTTTGTGAACAGTCTCTTTAGTTTGTGCATTTGTCCCTAATTGTGGTTTGGCATAAGCTATTTAGATATTAGGCAAAATCAGCGGGCTCTCACGATTATTTACAGGTTGATGTTAACAAATGTGAAAATATATTTGGGACTTCCCTGGTGGCACAGTGGTTAAGAATCCACCTGCCAATGCAGGGGACACGGGTTCGAGCCCTGGCCCGGGAAGATCCCACATGCCGCGGAGCAACTAAGCCCGTGCGCCACAACTACTGAGCCTGTGTGCTGCAACTACTGAAGCCCAGGCGCCTAGAGCCCGTGCTCCACAACAAGAGAAGCCACCACGGTGAGAAGCCCGCGCACCGCAACGAAGGGTAGCCCCCGCTCCCCGCAACTAGAGAAAGTCCACGCACAGCAACGAAGACCCAACGCAGCCATAAATAAATAAATAAATAAAATATTTTTTTTAAAAAGGAAAATATATTTGCAAAAGAATGATAGACACATATTTTTAGAAGACATTTCCAATAATAGGTGGATTTATTTCCTATATTCATCCTCATAATACATTCTTCAAGCAATGGAAATACTTAATTCAAAGAAGTGAAAACTTATGCAGGACACACAATAGCTGTATTCAAGTATGTGAAGGACTATCCTGTGAATAAAAGGATTAGAAGATGTATTTGTCCTTCAAGTCTGACTCAAATGCACTTTTGCTCTTAAGCCCCTGATCACCCGCTCCTCCTCCTCCCTTCTTTGGACAGAATTAATCACTCTTCTGTGCTTCCAAAATACTTTGTACGGAGTACTACTATAGCATTTATCAACACTGCATTACAGGTAGTTGTTTACACATTTATCTCCCCGGTCAGTGGTTAACTCCTTGAAAGTGAGGACAATACCTTATTCATTTTGGCGTCCCCATCATGGGGCTCAGTCCCTGGCTCATAGTAGAAGCAATCTAAATACTTGATGAATGAATGTATATTATGATATCAGAGGACAAAGCAAGGGCCAATGTGAAATTTCAGTGAAAAGAACTTTGTGACAATATTGGCAACAATATGTCCTAAGCAGTGCTGCATAGTCATCAGAAACCAGAACTTGGGGTTAGAATGCCTGGGTTTGAATTTCTGCTGTCCGGTTTACTGTTTGTCTTTAGGTAGGTTACTTAATGTCGTAGTTTCCTTACCTTTGAAATAGAGATGATTTAGGCAGCAGTTTTCTAACTATGGTCTGCAGACCCCTGGGCATCCCAAAGACACTTTTAAGACATCTGTGAGGTCAAAACTATTTTTATAAGAATGCTAAGGCAGTATTTACCTTTCTCGCTGAGTTTCATTGATGGTGCAAAAGCGATGGTGGGAAGACTACTGGTGCTTTAGCACAAATCAAGGCACAAAGTTGAACTAGTATTAACATTTTCTTCATTATACACTGGCAGAAAAAAAAAAGTATGCCAGTTTCATTTAAGAATGTCCTGGATGAAGGAGTAAAATTACTAATTTTATTAAGTCTCAGCCTTTGGGTACAATGTCCTTTTTAATACTCTATGTGATGAAATCAAAAGTACACATGTTTGTTACATTTTGAAGTACAGTGGCTATCTTGAGGAAAAGTGCTTGTGCTATTGAGTTGCCAGGTGAACTAGCCACTACTGTACATGGTAACACCATTTTTACTTGATTCACTGGTAAATTACAGTATGGTTATCCAGACTTTGGTGTTTGACAGATATCTTCCCAAAAGTTGATGAAGTGAACCTATCATTTCAAGGAAAACAACTAATAGTATTTGTTTCCAATGATTGAATTATCCTTCTAAGCATTATTTTTAATTTTGGAAAATTTATATCTTTCACCATGAGCTTTAGAGCTGCTCAATTCTTAAGGACTTCTGTGAAAATATCAGTGGTGTTATAAATTATTTTAAAATATTATATAATGAAATAAAACAACATTTGGAAGATCTGCATAATATAGTGAACTGGGATTTCCAAATGACCAGTACATGATGTTACAAAAGTATGCATTAAAATCATGCGTAGGTAAAGATCATTCAAAGTACATATTACAATACGGATGCCTCGAGACCAATAAATATATTTTAATGTTAGAGAGCTCTTACATTAAGTTCTTTGGTGGGATTTCAGATTCTACATTGCAATTATTCTTTAAGAAACTACCACTGACAAGTTTTGGTGTGCTATCAAAGAAGAATATCTGCAATTATGTAAAAAGACTATTAAAGTGCACCTCCCTTTTCCAACTACATACCTGCTATGTGAGGCCAATTTCTTTTCATATACTTCAAGCAAAACAACATATTGCAAGAGAGTGAATGCAGAACCAGATATGGAAATTCAGCTGTCATGTCTTAAAGCAAACATTAAAAAGATTTATAAAAAATGGAAAACAAAGCCATTAGCTTCACTAATTTTGTTTTGTTTTGTTTAGTGTAGGTTACTTAATCTTTAAACTTCAATTCAAAGTTCAGATTATGATTACTTATCATCAAAATGTTATTTACGTTCATATGTAATGGGATCTTCATTTTAATTTAAAAATATTTAATTGAAAATATTTATAATATTTAAAATATTTAATTAAAAAATAATTCAAAATATTTTTAAAATATCTACAATTGCCAAGATACAGAAGCAACCTAAGTGTCCATCAACAGATGAATGGATAAAGAAGATGTGGCATATATATATATATATATATATACACACACACACACACACATACAATGGAATACTACTCAGACTAACAGATGAATGGATAAAGAAGATGTGGCATATATATATATATATATATATATATATACACACACACACACATACAATGGAATACTACTCAGACTTAAAAAAGAAAATGAAATTTTGCCATTTGCAGCAGTATGGATGGACTTGGAGGGTATTATGCTAAGTGAAATAAGTCTGATAAAGACAAATACTGTACGATACAAGTTGTATGAGGAATCTAAAAACTACAACAAACTAGTGAATATAACAAAACAGAAACAGACTCACAGATACAGAGAACAAACTAGAGGTTATCAGTGGGGAGAGGGAAAGGAAAGGGGCAATATAGTGGATTAAGAAGTACAAACTATTAGGTATAAAATAAGCTATGAAGATATATTGTACAACATGAGAAATATAGCCAATATTTTATGATAACCATAAATAGAATATACTCTTTAAGAACTGTGAATCACTATATTGTACACCTGTAACATATAACGCTTACATCAACTATACTTAAATTTTAAAAATGGTTAAAATGGAAAAGAATAATAACTTTAAACTTTTTAATATCTCAATTTTAACTTCTAATATGGTAAATTTGGATAGATGCAACTCATAATGAAAACTGTTTAAGTTCCTCCATTTTTAAGAGTAGGTAGAGGTCTTGAGCAGATGTGGAGAAACAGACATTCTCATATACTTCTTTGGAACTACAAAAATATTTCCAAGATATTAAAGTACTTTTTTAAAGATACAGAAAATGATTTTGAATATGATATCATGTGTAAATAATTAATGGATCTCTGTAGAGATAAATGTCTAGAAACTGGAAACCAGAATTTTATTGGGGGGAAAAAATGATTAGGGGTTGAGAGGGGTGGAAGGAGGCATTCGTTTTTCATTTCATACCTTTCCAAGTTTGATTTTTTTTTTTTTTTTTTTTACTACATTCAACTTTTTGTATAAAATATTGAGGTGAGGGGCTTCCCTGGTGGCGCAGTGGTTGAGAGTCCGCCTGCCAATGCAGGGAACAAGGGTTCGTGCCCCGGTCTGGAAGGATCCCACGTGCCGCGGAGCGGCTGGGCCCGTGAGCCATGGCCGCTGAGCCTGCGCGTCCGGAGCCTGTGCTCCTCAACGGGAGAGGC
>NC_041218.1:39434626-39457266 GCF_002837175.3 Physeter macrocephalus
CCGCGTCCGGGAAAAAAAAAAAAAAAAAAAAAAAAAAAAAAAAAAAATTGAGGTGATAATACTTGTAATTGTAATGAAAACTAGTAGAGATAATGTTTAATCTCCTGACCTATAGTAAATTGCTCTGTAAGTATTGGTTGAATAAGTAAAAGACTGCTTCATGAATTTGTGTGGTGCCATCAATAGACCATTCTCCAAGCAATTACTGAAGGATAGCTTGATAGAAATATCATAAAGAAAGAATTCTGCCTAATTGGTCTGTAGGGTTGAATTCTGATTACCTTTTTATGAAAGAATAGCCATAACATTTGAAAATGAAAGTTCTATAACATGTTTTTCAGATCTCTGAGCAACTTTAAAATTTTTCAGAATTTAATTTGCGGCTATTAATTGTCATAGCATTCACTTTTCCCATTCAATTTTGTTCTCAAAGAATAGAGGGGCCACTGGGACAAATAAGCCAATATTCTCTTAGTTGTGTACTATGCCATGGCAGGAAGCACTTTTTTATAATCCTATGACAAGAATTTAGTATACTTGTCTCACAATTGCCAATTCCATAAAATAGAATTTATTTAGTAGAATGCCCCCATTCTTAGGATAAACTTATTTTACAACAGGTTGAGGGTAAGAAAAAAATGACACAATTTGCCTTCTTAAAATAGAGAACATTCCAGATTTTACTGTATTCCTTAAAAATTACTTAGTGATGGCCAGTACTGCCTTTTGAAGAGTCAAAATACGATTGCACATATAGACTGTATATGCAATATATTTTTATAAATCGGGGCTTAGGTCGTTGTGTGAAAAATGGATTTACCTTTCTGGAAGAACAGATTAATAATTTATCCCAAACATCTTACAGAAAGAAAAAAGCCAATTTGAATAATGTTGGGAGATGAAGCATACCAATATTATTCTTTATTTCTTTTATTAATGAGTTAGGATATAAGAAACTCAATAAAAATTACATTAAAAACTCAAACATTGTTCAAATCTTCTTTCCCCATCAGTCACATTTATGAAACTGGCATTTCTATTTAAATGATATTTAATAAAACAAGGTTTTATATAGTGAGGCAAACGATTCATGGGCTCATTCATTTACTCACCAGACACTTGTTGAGTGCCAGATTGTGTACCAGGTACTGAGGCCTCCATGGTGAATAAGATATATTTCTTGTATTTTAAGAGTTCAATGGCCAGTGGAGCAGACAGACGTATAAAAAAAATAATAAAGTGCTATGGTAAACTAGGAAGAGCATGGAATTTTGGAGATATCAACAAATTTTAAACCTGGCCTTCACTTCTGAATTATATAGCCTTCTAATCTCTCTGTATTTCATCTGTAAAATGGGATAATATTTTCTTTGCATGGCTGTTTTATGGATTGAAGAAAACATATTCAAAACACAAGGCCTAGAACTAAATCTCATCAAATGGAATATATTACCCTAAAACTACAATATGAAAGGTACCATAATATGGGCATGGACAAGAAAGAGTAATTCATGTGGGGATGGGGACAGAAAAGGAAAAATTTCTTAGAGGAGGAGATGTTTAAGATAAGGAGGTGCTCATAACCAAGAGAAGAATTCCAGGCAGAGAGATTTTCATGCACAGGAGCATGGAACTTGTGCTAAAATATAAGAAATAGTTTGGTGAGGTTATAGCCTAGGGTACAAAAGAGTGGAAATGAGGATGGTGAGCTTATGGTCCTCACTCACAGAGGAACTTTCATAGCCTGCAAATGATTCAAGATTTTTAGCAACAGCAATGGGAATGAGACATATAAACAGATGTGAGCAATATTTTGAAGGTAGGATTTGTGGAATTGAGTGACAACATGGGATTGATGGAGAGAAAGAATAGACTTCCCAGTTTTTGGTTTGGATCAGTAATTGTTGATATCATTAACAAGAAGAAGGAATTTAGGAGAAAAAGTAGGTTTGAGGAGAAAATGATGAACTTTATTTCATTTTATCAATTCTGATTCGTCAGGACCTTAGGCAGGAGAGAGACCTACCTTGCAGAAAGAATTTGAGAGGGCGAGAGTAGAAGCCAGGAATCTGAAGTTTCTAACTGAGCTGCGTTGTCCATTGGCTTTGTGACTAGTTTGTTTTACTTTTCCTTGTTCTATTAGAGATTTAATGCAGCTTAACTTTGTAATTTGGAAGTCTTTAAATGTCTAGGTCTTAGCTCTAAATTCTCATAAATGAAAATGTAAAAAACTACTAAATATCCTTCACAAGGTTGCTTTAAGAAACATATTTTTTGATAACTGAAATCCCTGTAAAATGTTGCATATATAAGTAGAGAGTTACAGATGTAGCACTTAAAGATTTAAATTAGATTAATATCAGCAGAAATGGAACTATTAGTAAATTCATTGATAAGGACTCTATAGTTACACTGAAAAGCACGATCAGATATTGTAAATTAGCATAGTGTGCGCTCCTAGTCAAACTGCCTGTGTTTGAGTGTCAGCCACTTATTAGCTCTTGACTTTAGGCAAGTTGTTTAACCTCTGTTCTAAAATAGAAATAACTGGAGTATCTACCTCACAGGTTGCTGTGAAGATTAAATGAGTATATATAAAGTATATAGGATAGTGGCTGACCAATAATTAAGGCCTCAGTGTGTAACTGACATCATTAGAGGCAGTAGCAGCATCATAATCATTTATTATCATAAAATGGCAGGATTTTACTCAGTGAGGGGGATGTTGGAGATACGGAAATCATATCAGTGTAATAGATGAGAAAGAGGAAGCCCGCAATGGGTAAGATATATTCAAGCATGAACACCTAGCGAAAGACAGGCCTGAAGATCTAGTACTGCTCAGCTCAGTGTCTTTCTTGTCACCCTTTGTTAAACAGGCCCTTGTGCCTTCATGAGTAGGTTAAGAAAATGTGTAATTTTAGTTGAGAATTAGTATGTGTTACACACAATAGAATAAAAATATTATTCCTTATTAATGAATTTGCTAATGGTCAGAAGTTCACTCTTTGTGGATATTAGTTCAAGTTAGACATTAACTATTATGGTTGTGTGTGTGTGTATGTCAGAATTATCTATTCATAATATTGGATATTGTGGAATTGATCTAAGTAACACACTTATCCAGTCTAATTTAAGCACACCATGAAAATGAATGATTACAGTTTTACTTGGAAGAAAGAGTTTATAATTATTTAACTAGGAGTTTCACCCTGTTCTTCCTTTTAATTTCCACTATCATTAATTTCTTTTTCATTCTGAGCTCCTTCAGCTCTAAAATTCACAGAATTCTTTGCAGTGGGGCATTTTATTTAGTAAAATCACTGGGGCCTTGCTTATTAAAAAAAATATACTGGGTAGTTTAAGTTCGTAATGAATATCTCACAGCCTCACCTGCTGTGGTCACTGCTTTTGTTACTTTTGATCTTGGGGCCTTGGATTTGACCAAGTGGATGAAACAGTGGAAAGCAAGTGGATAAAAGCAACCCTTCCTTCAACACATTTATCGAGTCCCTTTCCTTGCCTTTGCCTTGTTTTTGCCAGACCTCCTGAGCACTCTTCACCTGCTCCCAAATGGACATACTTTTGCAGATGAGCCAAAACGTGTGCCTCACCTTTGCATGTAGAGTAATGTCCAGATCACACAGCAGCTGCTTCACCTTGAAGGCCTTGCTCAGTTCCACCTCAGCCTCATTCCCCACCCCCAGCCCTCTGAGCCTCCCCAGACAGACACCAAGCTGCTTCTCTTCTTTCACTCACCTACACCCTTCTTTCCATCAAGGGCCCGCACAAGTCTCAGCTCTTGCATGAACCCTCTGTGGACTCCTACAGTCCACGTTGATTTACTCCCAGAGCACTTTTTACCCAGCACCTCACAGCTGAGCAATTATTATTCAGTGTGGTTTTATGAGGCTTGCTATTATCTCAATTATATTTTAAGCTTCTAAAGGAAAAGGACCATGTGTTTCATTTCTGTAACCTGCATAGTACCCAGCACAGTGAGGAAGAGATAGATTAAACATCATAATAAATGCCTGTTAACAAGTTAAGTACTGTGACTGCATTGTGTCTTAGAGTTCATTGTATATTTACAATAACCGTTTATAATGAGATTAAATTTTTCTGAGCAATAAATTACTAGAAATCTACATGAAATTAAATTTTAATTATACCTAGTTCAATACTTGACAAATTTTTTGGTTGAAAAAGAAATCAGGATTTTTTTTGGTAAATACAAGACATATACTAACAACCAAGGTAGTTTATTGGTTTGTGATAGCATTTTTAGACAAAAGCGTTACCTGACTTAATTCTTAGAATATTATACTCTGATAATTTTTTTTTTCTGCTACATAGAACTGTTTTCTCAAAGTCATGGATGTTTTAATCCTAGAGAGGACTAAATTGAGAGTAGATGCTGTTTAATTTTTGTTTAGTCATAATGAAGTATACTTAGATGCCAATATGTGCAAGACTGATCAAAATATAAAGTTCAAGTGGGCCCTCCTTAAAGATTTTGTTGTCTACCCCCGCCCCCCAAAAATAGGAATTGCGTATAACGCTATTATACACCATCATTTCTGTGACATTGGAAAAATTCCCCTTAGAGGAAAAGTAGAATGGAATTTGGAATGTTGCTTGACTCTCCATCCAGAACTGGTCCTGAAAAGAATACAGTGAAATTGAAATGTAGCAATTTCCTGGCTAATTGCATAAGCACTGAGAGCCCAATCTGGCCCATCAAATGAACATACTTGTGCTATTTGTTTCCTTGGGGATTGATGCCTTTAGTTAATCTACACTCAAAAGCATAAAAGATAGTTTATGTTCTGAATTAAGTATAGAAAATATTTTTCTGTCTAGGAAGTTAGTTTCGATGAAATTATTTTATCTGAGGAAACAGCACAGTAAAATGACTTCCCTTTGGGTGTAATTTTAGAGTGTTCTTTTTTATCTTAAACTCAGTTTAAAAAGTACTAACAATTACTTTAGTAGGACTTAATAAATATTAAATTAGCCTGGGGCAGTATCTATATGGAAATGATTAAATTCCTGAGTATTTACTTGGAATTTCTGATTTTTCTAAGCAGAATTAAAATCTTTAGCTTCCTTATGTCAGAGCTACAATTAGCTACAGTAATACATTCTTCTCCCATTCTCCCTGGCAGCTCCATTTTGATTAAACTTGATGTTTTTAGGTAATCCAAAATCTACAGACAATTAAAAATTACCGCATGAAGTACAGACATGAAGTAAATGCTGCAAAATGGTAAATTTTTCCTTCTAAAATGGTTCAGTCGAAAAGGAACAAAAGTTTGACCTCGTTTTCTCTTGCTCAAATGAGAGAAGTTTCCACTTAGAATGGGAATTAGTTATTGAATAAGGTACAAAAATAAGATGATCTAGAAAGTTAGAAAAACTCTTCATGTACTTCTTTTTACTCAATATCCTTTGATTTTTATGACAACTTTTTTACAATGTACTTAATCCTGAAAAGAGAGGATAGTGCTAAAGCAAAGGGGAAAACACTTTACTGCAGAGTGATTTTACATAACTCTTGCTCAGTTTCATGGTGCTTTAGGTCTACCGGGGGGTTTATTAAGTAAACTAGCTGGCACAAGAGAAACTCAATACCATTTGAAAATGCCACTTACATGAGTATACATGCATTTTGATATAATAAAAATAAAATTGACATTTTGCTTGATCTGCCTTTTTGAGAAGGGAGAAATGTGTAAGGAAATATGGTCTATATATAGAATTTTAGATGAGAATAGAAGAAAAGCAAAATGGAGCCGTTATAATCTCCTTCCTTCAAACCATCCTGTTCTTAGCTACTTTGCAAAAAAAGATCTCATCTTCATGGAATAGTATTAACAGATTAATATACTTGATTTTGAAATGAGTTTTTTCTTTTCTTCTTTAGGCTCTTTATCCTCCATTTCCTTTTTTATTTCTTCTCCCCTTTTTCTCTTTTCTTCTCCTTTTTCCCCCACTCATTATTGCTCACAGATACATTGAACCAAATGTATTGGTTAGGCCAATCACATGGCATATGTGCCAGGGATATACTACAGAATAAAACAGATGTGGTTCCTTTCCCAAAGGAACTTAATATCATAAACTAAAGACTTTAAGCAAATCATTACAGTTAATTAAATTTTCAGTAAGTATGAAAAAGTAAAGGGTGAGGGATATCAATCTTCAGTAACTGCTCTGCATATAATATATTGTGTGTACGTAAAAACGTAATTTTTGTGAATATTAAGTAAACATGAGTCCTGACCTAAGGAATTAATACTTTAGGATATACTAGTTGCTATGGTTCACATACGGAAACTTTCTGTTTAACGATCAATTAGATGAACACATGCAGTTTTGGACTTTGATAAGGCCAACTCACATGTTTTTACATATGAGCCTATGAACAGCCAGTGGTCCCCTAGGTCTCAGTCTTTACATACTTGTAATTTCCTTGGATATTGCATTCATTCACCACCAACTTCCATCTCCTTTGAGTCAACTGAGATCTTAATCCCAAACTCCCAATCCTGATTCAGGAGTTGGGGCTCAATTCCAAGGCCAACCTAAGCCTGGTTTTACTAGAAGCAAAGTATGATTTTTTTTGTCCTCCTGCTAAATAAAGCCTTCTGATGTTAAATTCTGCTCTCTCAGGTGGGAATCTGAGGAAGATAGCAGTGAGACTGGGTGCAAATGACATCTTTTTTTTTTTTTTTCCTGAGTTTCTTTACCTTTTCTCAGGCCCAATTTATTCAACGGGACTCTCTCCCCTCAGCATTGACTACTTCTAAATCTTATGGCATTCCTGAGGTGCCAAGTAATGATAGTGCTTCAGAAATGAGGTTATTGTTTTAGTCAGTGTTTATCTCCTATCATAGCTCACGGTGGGATAGAATACCCTACTGGTTATGTTATAAAGTATGTCTTTTCTATATGATGGAATATTATCTGTGATTAAGCAAATTGAGCTACCTCTGTTGCCCTAAAATGAAAAGATGTTAAGTAAAAGAAGTAAATTAGTTTCAAATACTTTACCACTCTATTTAGAAACTTTATATGTGTATATACATAAATATCAGTATATATACATATGTATGTATAGGCTTATTTTATTGACAAATATATATGACAGAGAAATAAGTCTGGATGGAAACATACCAAACTGATATCAATGATTATACCTGGAGCATGGAAATAGAGGCAGAAGAAGCAGCAGAGTTACAAAATTGAATCTTGGTAAATGCCTTATGTCATTGGCTTACATGCAAGCCAGTCTCTTTGGCCAGAGGATTAGAGTACTATTATTAGGTGGGCTCACCCTAAAGCCGGGAGGTGGTCCACCCAAACCACAAGTATTAACAGCTGGGGAAGGGTGGCTTTTCCATGAGCAACACCAAGAGGCTGTTTCCAGAAGGGACAATCAATGCTGAACAGTCAGTACAGCAGCTGTGCATGATAATACTCCCCCCGGATTTCTTGCTTTGTTTATAACATTTGTGTACTACTGTAGCAATCAAAGTGTTCATAGGGTAAATCTTAAAATATATATAAAACAAAATACACAGAAGATTTTCAATTTGAAGTAAATTTTTAATGCAAGTTGAACTAATGCTTATGAGAAATCATAAGAATAAACATAAACAGTAAAGAAAAGGAAAAGTTTTTTGTACACCCACCTTTCACCTGTATAGGCACTTTGATGAATAAGCCCAGTATGCTATTTATAATAAATTGCCACCCCTTATTTGTTTATGAATATATTACCCTTTATCACATTTCTCACTAGACTGATGTTTGGCATTAAGGCCGTGTAGATGTGAGTTTTAGGATTTCCGGTGACATTGTCTTTATTAGTCGCTAAGGTTATTCTAGAATTGGCAAAGTGAAAGTCTTTCTGTTCATTATACCTTATGGTGCTTTTGGATTTCATGCAAAAATTAAAGTATTTTGCAATGTTTTAGGAATAGAGAAAATTGCTAAAAAGCAACAGCATTCCTTAGGAAAAAGGACTAACAATCCAACAAAGAACTAATAAACTTTACTGGTCTCATTACTTAAGCATCATTACCTGCCAAGCAAGTAAGAAATATCCAAGCATATGGGGCGTGGCACCATCAGAAACCTGTCTGGAAAGTCTTTCATTCACCCCAGGCTCTGTTCCCTGTGTCCTCGCTTGAGCTTCTCCTGTCGTCCTAGGGTAGGTACAAGGTGTTCTGTGTTGCAGACCTGACAGAAATGGAAATGGTTTCAACTTTACCCATCTCTGTGCATTTTCAGGGAAACATAAGCTTTTAATCATGAGTTATGGCACCCAGAATTGAAGTTTCAGAGAGATTAATTGTATTATTATTATTTTGAAGAAAACCACATATTTGAGACCCAAATAATTTCCCAGTACTATGTAATGAATTAAGGTATCTCTCATCATGACTAACCCATTCTCAAGCTGAATTAGGCCATAGACTCTTTCTCCTCCAGCTTCAAGTTCTACTGCTGAGAAGCACTTAGCAGCCTTAGGGTATTTGCGGCCCATTAAAGCCCTCCTCACGGCCAAAGGACTGAAAAGCAGCTGTGTGTATTAGACTTAAGCATTAATTCCCATGTCAACAATTCAGCATTTCTTTTTAGGCTGGTTAGTAACTAATGTAACCAAAAAGGGATCCTATGCCTCCCAGTATATTAGGATCACCTTCCCAGCTTCTTTGGAAACACAGTCTTATCAAATTTTAATCAATTATTTCTTCAATGTGTTATAGCACAACTTTTCTGGTTGGAGGATTCAAATGTGAAGCGTCTTTTTACTCACTGGGCTGCAGCGGATAGCAGCAGCCGTACGTGAATTCTGTATAGTCCTTTTTAGCTGAACATCAATAAGATAATTAAATGCAGCCGTCGCAGTGTTTTACCAAGTTAAGCGAAAGGCAAGCAAGTGAGAAGAAAGGAATTAAGAGGAGTAAACAGGGGATAAGCAAAACAGTTTTAGCTGGAAGTTGGGAATGAGATGGATGCTGGCAAGGGAGAGCAGTGAGGATACCGGCTCCAGATGGCAGACATTTAGGAAAAAAGACGTCACACCAGCGACCAACCATTCAGAGCTGGTGTTGGCGTGCTTTGTCTTTGCTTTTTTTTCATAATGCAAGTCTATTGCTATTTGCCAAAATGTGTGAAAAGCTTTTGAAACTCAAATATGGGGAAGAGTAGAGCAGTGGAGAAGAGGAAGAGTTCATTTTCATGTAGGTTATTTGGGGTTTGATCTCATTGGATAGTAGGGCTTCAGAACATAATTTGACTGAATCGTTTTGCTGTTTACAACTCAAGAGCTGTCCAACTGATGAACGGCATAGTTGCTCCGTTAGAGAAATGCAACAATTGTTTATTTCAGTTATGAGGAGCTCTTCATTTTAACACTTGACTTTGAGGAAGTTTGGAAACACAAAGAAAGTATTCTATTTACCAAATGCATAACTTACTTTTACATAAAGTAATACCACCTTTTGGTTGGGACCTGCTTATTATTAATAAAGTATATGACATAGTTTTTTAAATAACTTTTTACTATCAAAGTTAATTGTTTATTTTAGAAAGTCCAGACAGCATCTGACCAAAAACAAGTTAGTTAAGAAAAATTATCCATAAATACTCGCCATAATCCTACCATAATTAGAAACTAAAAGTGGTAGTGTTTTGGTGTTCTTCTTTCTAGTTATGTATGAAATACTATGCATGTATATTTATATGCGTGACAGTATTTTGTTACTGCTGCAACCCAGATGTCTAGAAGAGTATCAAGCATGTTCAGATAACTGGATTTGCGTTTAGTATTAATATCTTAGTGCTTTCCGGTGGACTTAATATGCTATTATTATTTCCTAGCATGTTAACAGGCCAGACACACTCATTGACATGACTTTGCTTTCTTCCTGCCTACTGACCAGTCTGCAATGTAGTATTTTCTTTCTGTCACAGTAGAATAGACGATGTGAAGTTGAAATGGTAAATAACCGAGCTTCACGGTACATTTTTATTGAAAAGGAAGCCGGTACGTTATGCTGCTGCACCAAAGAGAAAGAATGAAGGTTAACAGATGTCGCCATGATTTTCAAGTACCTCCTTTAGGGCGAGGTGATTTTAGCTTTACTCATCTCAGCATATTTTCAGGGAAACCTAAACTTTTGATGATGTCGAGGATTATGAATCCTGACACCCGTAATTGAAGTTTCAGAGAGATTTAATTATATTGTTACTTTGAAGAAAACCACACAGAACCATATTTAGGTACAATTTCAAAATCATTTTATTCCGTTTTCACATCGCTGTTTTTCTTTTAAACTATCTGGTAAACATCCAGGGTTTCTGAATGCTTCTCTATGATAGATGCAAAGAGCATTTAAGCTAACACTCAGCTGTTTGTTTGTTATGTTTTCAAACTTTTTCCAGTTTCTGTTTAGTATTCAGTGAAATGGTGTAAAGAAAACCATCTGCACTGCAGCTGCAAAGGGATTACCTTCGGCTCGTCTTTTCAAAAAGAAGCCAAATGCCCCCTGTGCATAGCCCTGGACAGTTGCTTGGATCTCCATATGTTTTATACAGTCGTCCTGGAGCTAAGTCAATTAATAGCTCAGAAGATACAGTTAGACTTTTAGTGACTGCACTCTTTCATAAAGTTCTGCCTAAAATAAAGAAACCCTTGATTCCCTGCCCCTATTAAAATTTTAGGCTAAAGATTTGAAGTGTTGGATGACAGCAAGTGTACTGAGATCATCAGCTCCTGGTGGATGCTCTGGCTTATACAGCCTTCTGCCACCATGTCAAATTCCTAGGTGTGTGTAGGATATTGGCACAAAATAAAAATGAAATTATTCTCAACAGAACATATTTAAATGAAATTTTACAGTCTTTACTGTATCTTGATCGCTTTTGTCTCTATCCAAATATATATTTTAAGCAGACTTGAGTGAGGAATATATAGTGAAATGTCATTATAGTGAAAATTCATTACTTTACAATTTGCCGTCTTTACCTTGGCAATCTTTTTTTTTTTAAGGTAAAATTAAAACCCTTTGAAAATATTACAGCCAACTCACTTGTAACTTTTTCTTAAGCAAAAGCCTCTAGGCATTGTGCAGCTTTAGAAACCATTGTAGTCATAACACACGGATATTAAGCTAATGCATATCATCAACTGGAGCAGAAGTTACACTGATTTCTTGTGACTTATATCTGGTTTGAAGGAAGGTCCAGAATGAGTCAGTGGTGTAGCTGGGGGTCGGTTTTGTGAGGATGACAGGACTTGCATATGAAATTAAAAATTTACTTTTTCCTAGGTAGGATGACACCTTAAATAACTATAAGATTAATAAGGTAGTATTCAAAGGATAAATTTAGATTTCTGTACATAGTTTTAATCATTTTTAAAACATAAATATACATGTATTTAAATGATTTTCCTGAATAACTGTTTAGGGAATACCAGTAGCTTTCATGTGAGTCCTAAGTAATTTATTTCAAATTTTCTTGTACTTACTTGGCAGAAATTAGACTTTGTGTCTGGTTGACTATAAGAAGGAAGGCGCCACTAACAAAGGAAAGTCATTAGGAAGAGATGGGGGTGTTTTTTCTTTTCTGTTCAAGATGGAGATGGGTAAAACAAACACAGGACATGGGACTGAGTGAACTGATGAGGATGATTATAATTTTTGTGACTTTCTGTTTGAATAAAAAAAAACAAAAAAAAGAGCCCACAAGATTTTCTAATACACAGACAATTCAGATACATCCTTCAAATTGGTTTTTCCATGCCAAACAGAGAAATGTCCTCCTAGGTTGAGAGTAAGAAAGAGGATACTGCCTTAGCCAGAATGAAGCTAACTGTATCAGCATTAAAATGGGGCAGAACTCCATGATGACTGGAAGAATCAGCTCCAAGAATAAAGGTGCTGAGAAGAGGGAAACCAAAGTAAGTACCTACAAGGAGTGTATAAAATTAGAGCATTCTTGGCTTTAATGCACACACAAGCAAAATTTTAACACTAAGACCCAGAACAAACCTTAACAGTGACCAAAAAGTGATGCGGAGAATGGAGACTACTTGATTATCAGAGCAATTCATCCTAAGAAAATATTTAACATTTTTTTCTGAATGCTTCTTATTGGGTTGGCCAAAAAGTTTGGGTTTTTCCATAATATCTTATGAAAAAGATATCAAAAGAAAACCCGAACAAACTTTTTAGCCAACCCAGTACTTTCTAAGATTCCCTTGTACTTTGTGGCAAGATTAATATTTTCTGAATATGCCAGGATATTTGAAGGGGGGGGGTTAAAAAAAAAAAGGCGTTTGAATTGGAGCATATTTCTGTATTGAGAAGTTAACCAGACATTGGCAGTCATAGATCTGAGCACAGAAATATTTTATTATAGTAATTAATTGCTATTTTAGTGTGTAGTATCCCTTGAATTGGATACATATATTTTGAGACCATTTTGCTTTCTTTCTTTTTTTTTTTTTTTTTGGAAAATTTGTTAAAAATTCTTCATGCTTAACTTAGAATGAAGAGCATTATCTTCTAAAGCACAGAAGTAATGACTGAGACATGGAATACTTTTGAAACTGGATAACTCTTCTCAGTAATAAAATAGGTTTAATGCTACCTTGGATCCATACCATCTCTTTCTTCCATAGTCCCTATTCTGTTTTAATGCATTTTGTCCTGTTATTCTGTTAATGTTTCTATGAGTTAAGGGATGGGAAATAATGTCTGCAGTAAACATATTGAAAAATTATGGCATAGTCAAGTCTAAAGCGAGTCACCCTGAATGATAAACCTCAGAGCCAGACATGAGCCAACTTTTTTTTTTTAACCTCTTTATTGGAGTATAATTGCTTTACAATGGTGCGTTAGCTTCTGCTGTATAACCAAGTGAATCAGCTATATGTATACATATATCCCTATATCCCCTCCCTCTTGCGTCTCCCTCCCACGCTCCATATCCCCCCACTCTAAGCGGTCACAAAGCACCCAGCTGATCTCCCTGTGCTATGTGAGCTAACTCTTTTAAACTTACACTGACACTTGAGCTCATTACCTTAAACAGTGCAATGGGGTTGAGCTTTTCCTAATAATTTTATAGATTTACCTGTCCATCTTATTACTCAATAGGATCCCTCTGTGATCAATATCAACCATTCCTAGTTGAGTGTATTCTTTGGGCTTAAAATGGAACAAAGATAACTGGTTCACTAATTGACTTATTGAATTAATGGTTTGGCCCACTTTAGCAAGTGTTGATCCAACTAGAGTAGTTCACTGAAGCCCTGAAAATAGACTAGATAATGCCGAACCTAAAGTCTTTTTTTTTTTTGTGGTATGCGGGCCTCCCTCTGCCGTGGCCTCTCCCGTTGCGGAGCACAGGCTCCGGACGCGCAGGCTCAGTGGCCATGGCTCAGGGGCCCAGCCGCTCCGCGGCATGTGGGATCCTCCCAGACCGGGGCGCGAACCCGGTTCCCCTGCACCTGCAGGCGGACGCGCAACCACTGCGCCACCAGGGAAGCCCCCCTAAAGTCTTTTTGATCTTTTTTACCTGGCATAAAGTATGTGCTCTGGGTTTAGCATTATACCACTTCATTCATTTGTAGATTTAAGAAAAGTTTCAAAATATTCTCTCTAAAACATAGCTATATACAGTAAAAGCCATGTTTAAAACAAGCCAGGATTGTAAGGCTAGTGTTAGTCCATTATTATAAGGGAATTCACTGTTTATTTGATAGAATACAATTTTATACTCTACATTTTTCTTAAGAGTTCTAGGAGTTCATTTTTCCAATGACACAACTGCTCATAAATCTTGAATTTAATCAGTAAGTCCAACAGCAAAAGTTTTGGTAATTATAGAATCATGGGTTTTTTTTTTCTTTATGTAATTTAAACAAATAGACTGGTTGATTTTGAGAAGGTTTAATGTATTTCAGGATAGATGAAAATCTTTCATTACTCTCTCTGTATGTATTTGTTCTGGTTTTTTACAAATGTTAGACTATGAAAGAAATCACATTCATTCATTTGACAGTCTTATACACTGCATATTATGTACCAGGAATATTTTCTAGGTTCTGTGTATTTGGCAAACAAACCATTCACTACTCTCATGGAGCTTACCTTGTGGTAGTGATTTATACTATTAACCAAAAGTTATCAGATACCATGCTGGTAAGGCTTGGTCTTATAAATGTTCTACTTACAGAAAATTTCTATTAAGTTTTCTATTAAACTTTAAGTAATTTACATTATATCAGTAATAGATAAAGCACTTCCTGCGTACTTTTGTTACTTATTCATCTGAATTACCTATCTTAAAACTGGTTTGACTTAATTTGCACTCTCTTCGAGAACAGGAAATACTTCGATGTGGCATCTATGATGATACTTAGAATTAAGTTGAACTTCTTTCCAAGCGGTTAAGGAGCATGAAGGACATCAATGACCTTATTTCCTTATTTAATTATAAGTACTTTCTTCTGACACAGCCGTAAATGTACAATTTAGAATAAAGGTTAAGCAGTCAAACAAAAAGAATAGACGTCTGTTTCTCGCTCACGTAACAGTTCTGTCCTAGAGTGACAGTTTTGTTCTGCACGTTTAGATCATTTGGAGGCCCAGTTCATTACATGCTGTACTTCCATCTTCTAAATTGTCCTTATCTGCCTAGTTGAAACTAGACTGCTACCTCATCTGCATTCCAGCCCCTGATGGCAGTGAGTTGGGGAGGAGTTTCAGGAAAAGCTGATTGTCTTTAAGTTGAAGATAAGCAGAAGTTTCATGCTTCACTTTTCTTATATCCTGTTGACCCACACTTACATGGCTACTGCACACCACAAGGAAGGCTGGGACATGTAGTCTCCAGATGAGCCACCATGTGCCCAGGAAGAATAATAGCAGAATGCATTTAGAGGACAACTAGTGTGCCACAGGAGGATCCAGTGTACGTTAAAAATCAGAGTTCCAAAGTACTGGGGCTTTTGACTGGGTTTTGTCAATCCTATGGGAGTTAGGTGAATTATTACTCTTCTAGACATGAGACTCCGTGAAGTTAGGTTTTGCTTCAGTAGCCTAGGACCAGAGTTTATTGTGATATGAACATTTGCTATGCAAATATTCAGTGTCGAGAAGGTTCTTTTAGGAATGCTGCACGGAATGGTTTTTTTTCATCTGAAAATAGTAATTGGGGTGGAAGAAGGATCTAGCATTTAAATGAATATTAAATCTCCAACAACATGATCATAAAGTGAGCGTTTACCACCCAAATCCTGGATATTTAAGTCTATTAGCATGTGGATAATAAAACAGGGAGGGTATCTCCTATTTCATTAATTTTAAGAGAGTTTACATGTAGATTCACAGCAGTACAACTAAGAAGTTAATTGTAGAACTCTGGGAAATGAGACACTCTTCTTTAGTTTACTCAGTGACTCACTCATCTTTCAAACACCCATTTTACCAGTTTCAGCTCCAGAGCTCCTTATGGAGTCAGCTGACTTCTCCCTGGGCTTCATTCTGCTTTCTCCTCCTTCCTGTCTAAGTGTTAACCCCAAGGGCACTCTCTAATAAACACCCTGAACCCCAGACTGTTCAGAGTCTTTCTTTCTAGAGACCGCAGTCTGTAACAGGAATGATTCAGGCCACAGTGTTTCTCTGTGGCCCATCAAATTGAGTCCGTTCTCTGAGTTGATACTCAAGGTTGACCTTCAACTAACCATCCCTAAGCTCTGCAGCTCATGGCTCACAGCCACTTTCTAACCCCCATCTCCTGTCTGTCTGATCCTCACCATCCCCTGCACAGCTCCTACTATGGATTCCTGCCTTAGGGTTTTTATCTATTTTGTTCTTAACACCCAAAATGCCTCTGCAGAGCTGTCCCTTTACCTGTCCAAATCCTATGTGTCCTTCAAGGCTCAGATCCAAACTTGCCTATTTCAAGAAGCCTTCCCTATTAAAGCACTGTAGAGCTGATCTTGAGAATCTCCTAGTAATTATGTTTATAATCTGTACTTGTGCATATTTCTATAACATTATGTGGTATTGAAAAATGAACTTTTTTTTTTTTTTTTTTTCGGTACGCGGGCCTCTCACTGTTGTGGCCTCTCCCGTTGCGGAGCACAGGCTCCGGACGCGCAGGCTCAGCGGCCATGGCTCACGGGCCCAGCCGCTCCGCGGCATGTGGGATCTTCCCGGACCGGGGCACGAACCGGTGTCCCCTGCATCGGCAGGCGGACTCTCAACCACTGCGCCACCAGGGAAGCCCCGAAAAATGAACATTTTTAATCTTCATTTGTCTATCCTTCTAGACAGTGAACTCGCTGAGGGCAAGGATCATACCTTTAGTTATCCATGAACAGATAACTGGCCCACAGGTATGTCCTATTGCACGGGGCCACTCAGTGTGCTCATGCTACCTTGTAATTTCTCTACTACTCCTCCTTACATATCTTTGCACTTTATTCTCTTTACAGGTTCCTCAGGGACAAGCTTTTGTTTTTTAGCTTTATGTTCTCATGGTTCTTAGTGCTGCACTTTGAAGAAAGCAGATGTTCCATTAATACTTACTGAATAAAGGAACCTTGTATATAGTTGGTGGTTTTTATGGCCCGTAACAAAGAACATGCTAATACATGTGTGGTCTCTGTGTCAGATGTGCATGGTTTTGATTTTCTAGCCAGATCTAGAAAGCTGGTAGAAACCTAGGACTGGCATCATTTTCAACTATGTACAGCAAAGTCAATGAGTTAAAGGAATCACAGATAATAGCCTGCTGCCATCCATACATAAAAGCGAATCTATCAAATCATGGACTGTAAGCCATGTGCTTTGATTTTATTTGATTAGGATTTTTAAAAATACTTGATCCATATTCCCTATTAAGGTACCCCCCTATGCCCAGTGGCCCCCATTTATGAAATAGTGGTCTAAGGCTGTGGAACAGACCAGGTTCATCTTGGGAGCCACTCCTTCACCCTACGTCATTGGCATTCTACCCTTACCAACTGCACCATGTAAAGAAGTTATGATTGGTTAATATCCAGTTACACAAGTCTTGCAGTGGTTGGGGCCAAATGGTGCTAACCGGTCATTGTTTTCAAGAAAATGTACAGATGCCCTTTGTGACAGTGAGTAAAAATACTATGATAATCTTAAAAGTATTATCTTAGGGAAAGTTTCTTATGAGAAAAATGGTTTAAATAAATATATTTTCATTCAAACAAGAATATGAACTTTGTGGGATGAAACCATAGTTCATTCTTTTTATAATTTATCAAGGAGTTGGTGGGTATGCACACACAGGAGACACTTTATGAATTTTGTAGATTTAATATTTTTTGTTGCTTAAGATGTGTCTGCATGTTTTCTGGTTTTGTTCTCATTCCTACTTGGTTATTCAAAAATTATCTACAGATCCATGGGAAAATCTAAAAATTCGTTTACACAGGAAAAAGACATCATTAGATCAGATGCACATGCCATTCAGCTGTGGGTGGGATGGAGCTTGATTATTTACTCTCTGTAATGTCATATTCATTCTCAAACTGCTTCTAATACTCCAGTTGTATCTGTTTCCTCAGATTTCTCACTTAATACTTCCTCACATTTCCTGATGATCTTCTCTATTAGATATAAATGCTTTGTTTGTGGAATATACAGCCACAACAAACTAGAAACTTGGAAGTTATAAGAAAACAGGGATCAGAGAAGGAGCCATCAGATTCCTCTTTCAAGTGTGTGAATTCTATTTGAACAGATATGACTTTGCAATAAAGAATAAATAATTAATAAATATTTGTAACATTATGCATTTAATATTTTAGCAAATCTTTAAGGTCAATTTCATGTTAAAATACTTAGAGCACAATTTTAGGGAACTTTTATGGAAATGAATTTCAGAATCCACCCTCATTGTCATTGGATAATGTACAATGGAGTTGGACTGGCATATATTGCTGCTAAGTTGGTTATTTTAGAGGCTCTTGGGTGAACTGCAGCAAAGCTTCAAGCAGTAGAATTGGTAATTCAGACAAAGTCGTCAATATTGCCAATCTCCTTGGCCTATGGTGCCTTGACTTTGCCTGCACGTGCTACGACTGAACATTTTCTATCTTTAGTTGGTGTAATAAAATTGATAGTAAAGAAAAACAGTAAATTGTCATCTTCAATATTTTCTTCTAGAAATTATATATTCTAGTTCCTTGAGTAAATGTGACTCTACTATGTTCCTCCTTACTAAAGTATTCGGGAAATTATGTAGATAATTAAACATGGATGATAATTCATACTTTACATGAAGTGCTTCCAAAAGTAAGTTCAAAGATATAAAAATAGAAAAATTTTAATATCTTTTAAAAAACCTTAATGTAAACTGGTTTTATGATATCCTTGATAAATTAGTCTCAAAAATATGTTCCGACCTGAATTTCAGAAATAAAAGCAAGTTGTTCACTTAAAATGTACTGAATTGTCTTTAAAGTTCCTTTTCACTTGGTTTTAGTGAAAGAGTTCCCTTTTAAAAAAAAACTGGTCTTAACACCCTCAAATTCAGGCCTTTATGTCCCAACTCTGCTTACCACATGTATGTTTAAAGCTTATTCAGTGAACAAGCATAGGAGCCTATTCTCTGAGCATTCTTCACCAAGACCTCAACCTTGAAGTGACTACTGTCTAGCTCCTGCCAATAGAATAACAGGGAAACTACTGGTGTTTGAGATGGGTCACAGTCACCACTTATTCCTCTACATTTTCCCCAACTTTATGTTAAAACCACCACCAGAAAGCAACAAGCTTAGCTACCAATAAAAATGCTTTATTTGGGTTACAGTTTATTACCATTCTTTTAGTTTTTATCAAAAGACACTTAAAACAATTGACCACAGGAAGAGCATTTCTCCATCTTCTGCAAGAAGGTATTGACATCATTGCCCATTAAGTTACCCAGAGTTCCTTTTCCACAAGAAAAAAATTTCTTATAGTATAGTTCCAAGAAAATGTCTTTCTCTGAAGACTGGTGTTTTCCTTTAGTCAGACAATAAGAACTGCAAAATTACTTCCCTTTTTCCTTGACTGCTAGGTATCTCAGAAAGAGAGATGATATTCAGTTTACGTAACCATCTTTCCTCAGCTCTGAGTGTTTTTTCTCTTTCCTTTCTCTTTGGGTTCTAATCTTTTTTAGCATTGATCTTATTGTACCAACTTGCAATTGGAAAGCTATTTTTCTAGGAATAGGTTGAAAATAAGTTAACATAAATGCCAGAAGTTAGGGATTCTGTCAGTCATTCATTCCTCTAAGTTTATTTCCTAAAAGTACTAACTGATTATCTCCTTTGGGCCAGTGCTAAGCACTATGGATAGACTTGTGAATGAGGTATATTCCCTACCTCAAGGAGCTTCCCCTCTGATTCTTCTCTGTACCTTCCATAATGGCAGGCGCAGGGTGAATGTTCAACAGATCTGTGTTATCTGATTACCTCTTATCTTAATTATTTTTCAGGCTTGCTTTCTTTGAGTGTTTCAAAATAAGATGAATTTTCACCTGTCTGTATAGTTAATTACAGCACCTAAACTTTAAAATGTATGTGCATTTTATTTCTGTATTGTGTCATGGTATGGTTAGAATGAAACACAATATTTTATATTTTGCTTAATAAAAATTAGGCATAAACTCCATGACGTCCAAGAATTCTTAAGACTTTGTGATTAATTGCAAAGCATACCTTGTATTTTGATATTTCTTTTGCTTAAATAACCATTGTTTGCCCTTCTGTTACTTCAGGGATCGTAGTTATTCTTTAAATCTATCTTCCTGATCATTTAATGTTTCATAGGCAAATGCAGGAATTCATTTCAAAACAAATAACCTGTGTTAGGTGATATGGCATTTCTTGAGGCAGACATGACACTTACACAGTCATGCACTGTAAGCATTCACACATGTATTTTACTTCTGTTAGTAGATCTCAGCTTCTAAGAGGTCAAGGATTATCTTATAACTTGACTGTCCCATAGGGCCTTGCAGAGTGTCTTCCAAATGGTGAGTAACGAATAAATATCAGATGAATAAATTAGTTCCTAATGTATAATATAGGTGTTTAAAACATTAGGCATTCTTACGCTAGTACCTAGTGTGCTCACACTTACAGGCATGCGCTTTCTCTAGCACAAAAGAAATGTGTTGTCTAACTGCTTCTTCTCTTAACTAATTTTCAGGCTTGATTTACTTGAATGTTTCAAAATAAGATGAATTTTATCTTTCTGAATGAGTTCAAGCAAGGACAAGAAAGATATAAAAAGTATATTTTAATTCACACTAAAAATTTGAACTTTTTTCTCATAGTTTCTTTTTTTTTTTTTTTGTGGTACGCGGGCCTCTCACTGTTGTGGTCTCTCCCGTTGCAGAGCACAGGCTCCGGACGCACAGGCTCAGTGGCCATGGCTCACGGGCCCAGCCGCTGCTTCTGGTATTTTGCATATGGCATATCATGTGATTTTGGTGAGGATTCAAATTAGGTGAGATGGTCCATTTAGAGGTGGTGCTTTTTTTCATTTAGATGTTTCAGTGCGTTGCAAAAAGATAACGGTAATTTAAGTTTCATAGCAATGTGTTTTTTTTTTGCATGAGTTGAGTCAGAAGCAAAGACAGAACTTATTCCCTGAGCAAAACGATCATGAACGATAACCTTGCTCTTACCTTTTAAATTGAGAAGCCAAGCTCTCTAGATCCCTGCACTTTAATACTTACCTAGGAGTTGTTTACTTATAGGGGGTGACGAAAATGAGATACTGAAGGGGACCTTTCTGGGGGAGGGGCTTGTAATAAATTAACTTATTACTTGCTGAGCTTCTAATTCTCATTAAGAGAGCAGCTAATGTGGGTTAAGGCATTTAGCTCTGCTATGTATATTTTGCAAAATGCAGTATTTTCTGGAGGTCTTGGGTAGCACCCTATAAATAATTTTAATCAAATATTCAAAGAAGAAACCCTGTCTTTTCACCTGTGATCTTGCTTATGAGGTAACGAGCTGTGGATTGTGACATCAGATTCCTGTTGGTATGCAGAATATGTTCAAGTTCTTTCATATCTAGCTTCAATGGTTTCCTCTTCCTTTTAAATATATTCTGTGATATAACATAGGGTATATTTTTAATACTGGGGGGAATCTCTCAAATTGAAATTGTTTTAAGCTATCATAGGATGAGGACATGGTTCAGTGAAAAAGTTTTGGCTAGCAAACCTCCTTCTAAAAGTCAGAAACAAAGATTTTGAACCCTGAAGAAAAGAAGAGATGGTCAAATAGAGAGTATTTTCATTTTGAGCTCGTGCATTAAAAACAGTGCTCAGCCAGGAGTCAGGAGACTGTAGTTCTGTTTCTGCCACTGCCTTGAACTCATTACCTTTCTGTGCTTTGGCTTCTAGGGGGAGCATTGGATGAGTTCTAAGTCCATCTATCTCTGCGTACGGCAAGACTAAGCATTGCTTTGTAGTGCTGTTCTTGAGGGTAAGAAAGGTGCCTTATCCTCTGTATCCCAGAGCCTGGAATTTAGTAGCTGCTTCCTGAATATTAGTTAATTCCTATTGCATTCCCAGATGCATAAGCGGTCTTAGACTGATCCCCTGATTCAATGCACAGAGCATCAGCTCTGGGGCTAAAAAGCAGGATATAGACTTGAATCCCAGAGTGCCTGTATTTCCAGAGCTGTCTTCTCTTTTGGTCATAGATTTAATGCGTCTTCATACTTCTAGTTCAGCAGATGTTTCTCTATGGCTGCTATGCTTATGCTTGAATTGGTTATCAGAGCTGTTAGGAAAAAGCACTGTGAGCACACTACCTTGCCCTCAGGAGACAACTGTATGACAGCGTTCATCATTACTCATACAGAAAAGGAAGTCCTATGCCTATTTCTAGCCCACTTGCTCAATATCTCTTATTTAACCCATCCTAGGATACTGATTTTTACAACTGGTGTGCTTGCTTTAGGTTTTTAGTCACAAAGTAGAAGAATATGGAATCCTATGACAAATGTCGAGTCAACAGCCAAGGCAACTGTACTAGCTTGTTTCTGTGAGCAGGATAAGAAGCAGGGCCAGGTACAAATAGAAAACTCAGGAGCACAACGTAATCACAAAGCATATTTTGTTTGGGACCCCATCACAAAGTTAGCCAGGTTTGTTTTCAGAATCTTCTGGCCACTTTTTGCAGTCATCTCTTTCTCGTTCTCTCTGTTCTCAGAGCACTTGTCTCTAGTCACCCCTGAGTCCCAAGTGCATCCCCTCCTCCATGTTTTTCTCCCTGTGTCTGAACCAGAGGTAAGAGCACTGAGCTGAGAGTCAGAAGACCAAGCCCTGTTGTTAACTGCTAATTGTGTAACGTCAGGTCATTTAAACTTTACATGTATGTAATTTTTTTAAATTACAGGGTTGGAATTATAAAGTTCTTTCTAATTCAATATGTATGATTCTGTAGGATCTTCATCTTATGATCAAAACATTTTTCTCAGGCTTCCCTGGTGGCGCAGTCGTTGAGAGTCCGCCTGCCGATGCAGGGGCCACGGGTTCGTGCCCCGGGCCGGGAAGATCCCACATGC
>NC_041218.1:39457285-39519628 GCF_002837175.3 Physeter macrocephalus
TGCGTCGGCAGGCGGACTCTCAACCACTGCGCCACCAGGGAAGCCCAGGATGTGTGTTTTGTGGTAGTGGTTTGTTTTGTTGTTGTTAAAAAAAAAAAAAAAAAAAAAAAAAAAATTCTTCTCCTTTCCATATGCCCACTATAAGTAAACCTGGAAAGTACTGTGTCCCAAGATGGAAATGGCAATGGTCATCTACTGTGGTAGTCATCAGGATGCTGAGGATGTGTGGTTTTTTTTTTTTTTTTTTGCGGTACGCGGGCCTCTCACTGCCGTGGCCTCTCCCGTTGCGGAGCACAGGGAAGCCCAGGATGTGTGTTTTGTGGTAGTGGTTTGTTTTGTTGTTGTTGTTGCATTTTCTTTAAAGACATGTCTTAAATGCCTTAACTAAAAAAAAAAAAAAAACCAGAAGAAAGAAATAGCTGAAAGAATTTAAGCACTAGGTGAGAAAAATGGAAGAGGTATTCTTTTTTAAAGTAATCTTTCATCAGCACTGAAAACAAGACTACATAAGCCTAAGGTTTAGTCCTGATGACTCGGGAGGTCAACCAAGTGACACAGTCTAGAATAAAGTTGTGGAATTTGGTTCAGTACAAATTTTAATCCCTGTCCTAGTACTGAATCAGGCAGGGAAAGGAAGAAAGTGGTATTAATTCAGCACTCGTATGCCAAGACTTTCAAATTTATTTCCATTTAATTCTAACAAAACCCTAGGAGATAGTATAGCCACTTTTCAGGTTAAAAAAAAAAAAGGTACTGGGAAGACGGTTTATTTGCTGAACTTCATAAAGCTATAGATGGAGGGAGTAGGTTTCAAACCACTCCGCGTCTCTGCCCAACCAGCTGCCTCATTCATGTATGTGAAGAAAAATGAAAGGGGCAAGTTATATGTAGATGTTGGTAAAAATCCAGCTCTACAGTTGAAGATAAAATTTAGTTCCCTCCTCCAACTTTGGAGGGTGAGGTGGAACATTTATTCCTAACTCCTCAAGTTTTCATGGAGGAAGGTAATTTCCACTCCACTCTCCAGGAGGGAAGTGCCTGTGAGGAAGGTGTGTTCTTCTCTCCACCTCATTATTTGCTCCTTCTAGGACAGGAGGAATGGCTTCTTTTTATAGTGGAGTTTGGCAGAAGGAAATGATTGTGCCCAAATCACTCTTTTCTGCAATACAGGCATTCTCTGCTTCTCTGGGAGCTTTCAGTCCAGGGTCTCCCCTGAGAGACTGGTTGGCAATTGTCCAACATTGCTGGAAAGTGCAATTCAGGGGGATTAGAAGGTATTAGAGGGATCACTAGGGTGGCATCTTTAAGCCACATTCTTTGATCAGCTTTTGTCAGTAAGAAAGCTGACATTTTGATCTTCTATCTCTCAGCTGGTTTCAAACTGGGAAAAGAAAATTATTTTATTTTTTGGCTACTGGAAACCTCAAAAATAGGCAGGACAAAGTCCAGAGGATCAATGTTTTTTTAAAAAAATTCATATATAGATGTATACATATATTTATGAATTTTATATATAAAATTATCACTAAAGGTAATGTAGTAATAATTTTCATTTCTACTTCTGAAGGAGAAAGAAAAATCTCTGCCAAAATATTTTGGGGAAATTGAATGACTAATATGTTAAAGGAAGAGAAGAGAAAGGATGTTGAGGTCAGCTTGCTTTTTCTCCTGGGATAACACCAAGTCAGCAGAGCCCATTTTAATGGCTGCTCCCTACAGAGATATACTTCTTATGATGTTTCAATATTTTACATTCCTTTTTAGCCCTGGTCAGCAGCTGCCCTACAAATTTGTTTTCTTTTATGTGCATGTTGGGAGAAAGACATGTGAGTACTTAATTCTTTGTATGAGTGGTTTCATATTAGGGTTTTAGTGTGATTTTTTTTTTTTTTCCCCAGAGTATCTGTAAATGTTCTGAAGAGATGTGTCTCTGGGGACAGAAGTCTGTCTATGAAATTTTCTTGATGGCTCGCCTGCCAGATATAAATCCTGTCAGTCTTCAGGGTGTCCATTTAGGCCATCTGTGCATGCAGGTGTCAGGGGTGCTTCTTCAAGACAGTGGCACACACGGGTCTCTGTTATGTGTGGGTGTCACTATTAATCTCCTGGTATATTTTTATTCCAGTTAGGTATTGCGTCCAGGGGTCTCTGAGAATCAAAGAATTTACCCATCAATTCTTAGAACTTCTGTTCATCTAAACTATCATATGTTTGAACATTGCTTTGGAACTTGCTTGCCAACTCTGAATCCATCCTATGAAAATAGGACCCTTGTTTAAAGTAAAACTACTCCTAAAGCAGTACCACTGTTTAACCACTTGCTAAGGCCAAAAATCTAGGCGTAATCTTTGATTGTTCTTATTATCTTGTATCTAAACTATCAAGTCTGTTCAAGACTACTTTCAAAATATATCCTGTATCTGACCACCTTGGAGTCCTCTGTCATTATTATCACAGTTCAAGGTACTATCATCTCTTGCTTGTCTGAATTACTGCAAAAGCCTCAGGACTAGTCTCCCTAGCAGTGCTTCCCCTCTTGTTCTTCATACAGGCTATTTTCTAGAGACATTCAGAATTTTATATATATATATATATATATATATATTTTTTTTTTTTTTTTTTTTTTTTTTTTTTTTTTGCGGTACACGGGCTTCTCACTGTTGTGGCCTCTCCCGTTGCTGAGCACAGGCTCTGGACGCACAGACTCAGCGGCCATGGCTCACAGGCCCAGCCGCTCCGCGGCATGTGGGATCTTTCCGGACCAGGGCACGAACCCGTGGCAGGTGGACTCAACCACTGCACCACCAGGGAAGCCCAGAATTATATTTTTGAAAGGCCAGTTAGATCGCATCATTGTCCTTCAGTTTCTTCCCATTAGTCTTTATCATAGCCTATAAGGACCTGCCTGATCTGGCCTTTGATTTGTTCTGTTACCTCATCTGATTCACTCTCCCCCATACACATTCTGTCATGGTCACACTGCTTCTCACACAAGTCAAGTTAGATCCTATTTCAGGGTCTTTGCACTTCATTGTCCCTCTGCTTGGAACGGTCTTTAACAACAAGCAATTCTTACCGAGTTCCTGCTATACTAGGGACTACCCCAGTCCTGGAAACTAGAGCTTTCAACAAGACAAAATTTTTGTTCTCAGAAAGCCTTCATCAGATAGGAGAAAAACAGACAATGAGCAAAAAACCAAATGTATAATAATTTAGGAGATCAGAAATCAGGATAAGAAGAATAGAGAATGATAAGTATAAGACACACTATTTTATGTAAACTACTTGGCGAAGACCTCTCTGACAAGATGACTCGTGAGCAAGACCTGGAGGGTATGAGTGAATGGCCACGTGGCTATTTGGAGGAAGCATATTCCAGGCAGAACAGCAAGTACAAAGGCCCTGAGGCATGAGAGTGCTAGATGCTTTTAAGGAAGAGCAGGGAGACTGCTTTGCCTAGAATGCAACAAGCAAGGCAGGGAGAGTGGTAGGAGAATAAGAATTAGCAAGGTGGTGGAGGTCCAGATCATGAAGAGTTCTGTAGGCCATTAAGGACTTTAGCTTTTAAGCTGTATCACAAAGAAAGCCATGGGAAGGTTTTGAGCATTGAGGTGACATGATCTTACTTAAACTTTTAGAAGAGTAATCTTCCTACTCTGTTGAGAGTAGACAGCATAAGAGGGAAAATAGAAGCAAAAAAATGACTAGTTAGGAGGCACCTGTAATAGTCAAGACAAGAGGGATAGTGGTGTGAAGTCATAAATCCTGGATGTATTTCAAAGGAAGACCTAGATTTCACAGGGTCTGCTGATAGATTGAGCATGGATATGAGAGAAAGGAAAAATTGAAGGCAACTCTAAGGATTTTGGCCTCAGCAGTTGGTAAATCCATCTTAGTTACTACTGTTGTAAGAAACTTAGTGACCTAAAATATCCAGATTATTTTGCTCTCAGGTTCAATGGGTTAGGAATTCAAACAAGGCCCAGGAGGGAGCCCTCGTCTCTGTTCCACAATATCTGGAGCCTCAGTTGGGACAACTCAATGATAGGGAACTAGAGTTATCTGTAAGTGTCTTCATTCACATGTGTAACAGCTGATGCTAGATTTTGGTTAGGGCCTCAGCTTTGTTGTTAGCTGGAACACCTACCCATGGCCTCTCCAGGTAGTCTCCAGTTTGGGCTTCCATACAGCAAAGCAGCTAGGTTCTAAGAGTGAGTGACCCAAGAAAACCAAATGGAGGTGCATGGAATTTTCATAATCTAGTCTTAGAAATCACATGAGTCTACTTTCCCAATATTCTATTGGACAAAGCAGTCACAAAGTTCCACCCAGATTAAAGGAAGAGGGAACAGACACATTACCACTCAATGGAAGGCATGTCAAGGCAAGAAGAGCACATCCAGTGGATGATATTGTGGCAGCCATCTTTGCAATACACAGTCTGCAATGGGGAAGACTGTGAGAGTAGCAAGTATATGTGGGATCTCCAAATTAAGAATTAGATTAGAAGCATTTTATTTGTGATACACATTAGACAACTAAGTGGAAACTTCGAGTAAGCAGTTGGATACCTGAATTTGGAGATGGTCTGTGGGCTACAGATACATTTGGAAGTCATTAATCTACTTAAAAACATGGCCTGGATGATGCAGAGTGAGTGTAAATAGGGAAGAGAAGTCCCCAGGACTGAGGCCTGAACCACTTCAATGTTCCAAGTCAGGAAGATGAGAAGGAACGAGCCAGGAAGACTGAGATGGGTAGTCAGTCCTGCTAAGAGGGTGGTGTGCTCAAAACCAGAAGAAGAAAAAAGATTCAAGAGAATCCACTGTGTCAAGTGCTGTTGGAAGATGGAGACTGTGGATTGACCTTGTCAATAAGACAGTTATTGATGACTCTGAAGAGCTATCTCCTTGAGTGGTGGAGCTCAAAATCAGCTTGGTGTGCGTTCAAGAACAAATTGGAGGAAAAGAAGACTTTGAGTAGAAGTAACTATTTTGAGGATTTCGGCTGCAAAGGGAAATAGATGAATGGTGTGGAATGGTTTTCAGAGGGAGCTATTAGGTCAAAAATAAATATGATTTATCTATTTTTATTTTCAGGATGGAAGATATTAGTGCATATTTGTATGCTAGTGGGGAAGAAAGTGGAATAAATAATGGAGAGGGGACATCTGCAAGAGTGAAGTCCTTGAGCAGGCAAGAGGGTATGGCATGCAGGATAATCAATATTTGCTCGTTTCCCTTCCTCAGCTCATCCAGATACCTGCTCAAATGTCCCTCCTCAGAAAAATCTGCTCTAACTACTATGTAGAAGCTCATACCCTTCTCTCTTAACCTGCTCTATTGTCCATGGCATTTTGCCATTAGACATTTGTTTCCTATCACCCATCAGAATGTAAGCTCTATGAGAGCAACGATTTTGCCTGTCTTGTTCATTGACCTATTCCTAGCACCTAGAACCTGGCATGTAGAGGGTATTTAGAAAAGTGTTTTGAGTGAATGACTGCTGAATGAATGGAAGAGTGTATTTCTATGTGAATCTTTTTGTTTGGCTTAGTACTTTTTAAAAATTATTTTATAAACATTAGCAGTTCAAATGTGATTTTGACATCACTTTTTAATTAGGACATCATTTTGAGACTTCTAGGGATGAAAGCATGACTTAATGGGAAAATAATTTGGCAGATTTTATACAGCATAATACTCATCCTTAGCAACTTGATGACTTTGGAAAATGGATCCTCATTTGACAGACTCCCTAGATAAGAAATTGTCATGTACACTTGTTTTATGCCCTCCTACACCCTCCAGTGTTCACGTTAAATAGCAGTTCAATTGCTCAGGAGAGAGGACTGAATATCAAGAGGAAAGATATAAGGAAGGTCCTGCAAGGTTCTTAGAAAAGTACCTGTCCATCCTCTAACTCATCTTACCTGCTAGGAAAATGTGCACGATAACATGTTGGTAGTTCACTGGGCGAAGAGGGTATTGAGACATTTCCAATTAATGTTAGGGAAACATTTTCCTCAGACAATCGTAAGTTCACAGTATCGTTATCTTGGTAACTATGACAAACGAAAACATTCACTCCACTTTCCTCTCCTATAAGTCACTTCTTATTGATTTGTCATGTCAGGCTGTACTGTATTTTCATACACATTTTTTTTTTCTTTAGAGTAAGAAAGTAATTTCACAGCAAGAAAAGAATAGTATTGTTGTAGAATATCATCCTGTATATCCTAAGTTTATTTTATTTGACGAGCACTCCAAATTCAACTATCGACTTACAAAGCTGTGTTATTTTTCATGATGTTTTTGGCTTTCAGTATTATGGAGAAATGCCTGATTAAAAGGAAGTCTGCAAGTAAATTCCCAACATGCCCTTTGGCAGCTTTTTCATTTCACTTAGAGGTGGGAGCAGGTGGTGTCATTTAAATTAAATACATCATGTCTCAGTTGGCAGGAAAACAGCGGTCAGTGATGAAATATCCCTGCAATGAATCTCATTAATTGTTCACCAATTTGTGGTAACTTTATTTATATTTGCATACGGTAATACAAGTACAATGAAGTGTCGTATATTTGGATTACACTTGGTGTTAAGTTTAACTATAAGCTGTAAAAGGCCTTTGGTATAACAGCACTGAAGCACTGATGTATGAGTGCCAATCCATCATCTACACAGGCCCTCCCCGCCCACCCAACAGACTTGTTTCATTTCCTCCATTTTCCAGTGAAGTGATAGCAATTTCACAAAACTGTGGCCCAGCTTAAGCCCAAACTGTTTTTAGCATCTTCACTCTGGAAGAAGATAGAACAGATCCTATTTGAACTCTCATGTGTTTCCAAAGGCATAATACTCCTGCAAATTATAATGTTTAGCTAGCATGTAAATGTTTTTAAATGTCCAATTGCAACTAAAAATCCATCTGATCTTTTTACTGAAAGATATACTTTTAGATTCAAGTAACCATGTATTATATTCAATACAGTTTATTAGAAAAATAACTCTAGGAACATTAGACTAAAATAATTACTTTCTTTTTATGTGGCTGTTTCCATCATGGAATATTTGAGCAAATAAAAAAACTTACAGTAGTTAAGAAATATATATTGGTAGGTAACGTGCAAAAAAATACAGCATTATTTCTTTTTGTTGTTTTGTTTTTATTTAATACTATTTTTTATTGAAGTATAGTTGATTTACAGTATAGTGCCAATCTCAGCTGTACAGCAAAATGACTCAGTTATACAGATATATACATTCTTTTTAAATATTCTTTTCCCATATGTTTTATCACAGGATATTAAATATAGTTCCCTGTGCTATACATTCGGACTTTGTTGTTTATCCATTCCAAAGGTAAAGTTTGCATCTACCAACCCCAAACTCCCCTCTCCCTTGGCAACCACAAGTCTGTTCTCTATGTCAATGAGTCTGTTTCTGTTTTGTATATAGGTTCATTTGTGCCACATTTTAGATTCCACATATAAGTGATATCATGTGGTATTTGTCTTTCTTTCTGACTTACTTCACTTAGTGTGATAATCTCTAGTTGCATCCATGTTGCCACAAATGGCATTATTTTGTTCTTTTTTATGGCCAAGTAGTATTCCATTGTATATATGTACCACATCTTCTTTATCTATTCATCTGTCAGTGGACATTGAGATTGTTTTCATGTTTTGGCTATTGTGAACAGTGCTGCTGTGAACATAGGGGTGCATGTATCTTTTTGAATTATAGTTTTGTCCAGGTATATGCCCAGGAGTGGGATTGCTGGATCATATGGTAATTCTATTTTTCATTTTCTGAGGAACGTCCATACTGTTTTGCATCCATGCAAACAGTGGCTGTACCAGCTTAGATTCCCACCAACAGTGTAGGAGGGTTCCCTTTTCTCCACACCCTCTCCAGCATTTGTTGTTTGTAGATTTTCTGATGATGCCCATTCTGACTGGTGTGAGGTGATACCTCATTGTAGTTTTGATTTGCATTTCTCTAATGATTAGTGATGTTGAGCAGCTTTTCATGTGCCTACTGGTTATCTGTATGTCTTCTCTGGAGAAATGTCTATTAAGGTCTTCTGCCCATTTTTCGATTGGGTTGTTTGTTTTTTTTTGTTGTTAAGTTGTATGAACTGTTTGTGTATTTTGGAGATTAAGCTCTTGTCTGTCCCATCATTTGCAAATATTTTCTCATTGGCTGTCTTTTTTTTTTTTTTTTATGGTTTCCTTTGCTGTGCAAAAGCTTGTAAGTTTGACTAGGTCCCATTTGTTTATTTTTGTTTTTATTTCTATTGCCTTGGGAGACTGACCTAAGGAAACATTAGTATGTTTCATGTCAGAGAATGTTTTGCCTATCGTCTCTTCTAGGAGTTTTATGGTGTCATGTCTTATGTTTAAGTCATTAAGCCATTTTGAGTTTGTTTTTGTGCATGATGGCAATATTTGTAATAAGTATCCTTTTTCTGAATTCATCATTTTCATTTCTAAAAGGACTTATGTGCCAAGGTCTGGGCTGCCTTGTGGAAAATGTGAAAAAAAACACTTAAGATAGCCTCTCTCTTTCAAGGAATATAAAGTATCTTTGAAAAACTAGGTACAAACTTATGAAAAAGAGAAATATCAATGTACAATTGACAAATTATGTGGAACCAAACAGGTGTTATTACAGATCAGAGTAAAGACATTTTGTTGCAGTACTTTCCATCATTAAAGGTTTTTACTTATGATATGTACCTAGTGATATAGCCTATTGGACAGATAAGACATTGCCCCAATAAAATAAAGCGTATATGGTTTATAGTTACTTTATATTGATAAATATGCATTTCTGTCATTGGTGATCCAAGGTATTATCTTGAAAAGACTAATAGGGGATGGAAGACATTGATTCTATCTTTGCTTCACCACTTGTGCTATGTGGCCTTGAAGAAGTCACTTCTTTTCTTTTTTTAAAAAATTTTTTATTGGAGTAAAGTTGATTTACAATGTTTAGTTAGCTTCTGCTGTACAGCAAAGTGAATCATTTATACATATACATACATCCACTCTTTTTTAGATCCTCTTCCCATATAGGTCATTACAGAGTATTGAGTAGAGTTCCCTGTGCTATACAGTAGGTTCTTATTAGTCATCTATTTTATATATAGTAGAAGTCAGTTATTTTCTGATTATTTATCTAGTAATAAAATGGGAATTTGCATGGAAAATCTAATGTGTTAGAGCTCATTTTTGCTCTCCCAACTGATTGTATAGTCCTAATCCTGGAAAAGATCCATGGGATTCTTTACCACTGCAGAGAGTGAGAACATTTGATTTTCAAGTTTACAGGAACCATTTCTAAGCCCAGCCATGTTAATGCTGAATCACCACCAACAGAACTAAAAATATATAATAAGAAGATATACTATTGAAAAATAACAATTAAAGTGATAAGTGGAAGATTACATTGATGAAGATTTTTAAAAGATGGTAAGTTTTGTTTCAAAGCTATTTGTCTGGTTAAAACACACGCTTTCACTTTTAATATCTTTTTACCAATAGCTTTTGGGTCAAAAGGACCTCAGACATAATTGAACATTCTGAAGTCTTCTGCTACCTGTTGTAATTTTAATACCAAAATTTATGTATTATATCTGAATCTAATCCTCTAAAAAGAACATATCATGGAATTAATGACAAATTACAATTGACTTTTTTCTGACAAAATAAAACTTCTAATTTCATGTATTAGAAAATATATTACAAATATGGTTAAGTGTCCTATTTAAGAAGTATTAAGACTTTATTTAACAGGAAAATATAATTACAATTTTAAGATTTCCAGTGGAGAAATACACATGCATGCTCACACACACTAAACTTCAAGTTAGAACTGTGTTTGGCTTCCAGCTCTGCTTTCTATGCCTGTATGATATTAAGAGAATCATTTCATATAGCTGACCTCAATTTCCTCAATTACTGAATGGGAAGCAGTGAGAGCTACCTTACAGAGTTCTTGTTAGAAGTCATCAGGTAACATATATGCAAGCATATGTAAAGCAAGATGAAGTTATAAGAAAAAACATTGACCTCTAAGAATTAAATATTGTAATAAAATTTCAGCTGGGAAGTAGTCTGCATAGTTTCCTTTAGATGAGTCCATGGTTACTTTTCTAGAGCCATGTACTTTTCTTCTAAATCTGGAATTAGCCAACAATAGCTCACAGGCCAAACCCGGCCCACCACCTATATTGCAGTAAAGTTATATTGGAACACAGCCGTGCTCATTCGTTAACCTGATGTCTGTGGCTGCTTTCATGCCATGACAACAGAGATGAATATGTGCAACAGAGACCATGGGGCCCCCAAAGCCTAAAATATTTACCATCTGGCTCTTAATGAAAAAGTTCACTGACTTCTGACCTAAATCATCATATTTAGCTGAATCTCATTTAATGAAGAATGAGGGGAGGTTAATTTTTCTGCTATTTCAAAAGAGAATTTGAATTCAGTTATTGGAGATTACGTAGGGCAAAGTATTTCTCCAACTAGATCAGTGACCATATAGTTTGATACTTTTGCCTTGATCACCCTCTTGGGAGTTATATCACACACTCTTAAAATAGGAAAAATTGGATCTTGGTAATGGGCAAATCAGGAAGAAAATGAAGAAGGCTTACACCTCATTGGCCTCCCTCAGGGAGACCCAGTTTAGCAGAGCAAGGAGCTGACGGAGACTCCTCAGCTTGGTTTGTAGAGTAAGACCGGGGACGAGGGTCATGTTAGCTCTTTTTCAAGTCTCTTCTTGAGTTGAGTATCATCATTGCCTCTTCAAACTATAATAAAATAGAACTCATATATATTTATTTGGCAGTAAACTCCAAAGCTAAACAATGATTCACATTAAAAAAGAACATGGAGGTTACTCTTGAGCAAATTTTACTCAGGCAAAGAGGATTATTTGTTAAAATGTTGGAGAATTATATGCTTTCCACTCTGAAATGCTGACAGACTTTCTGAAGAATCAAGCAGCATTCTCTGAGATATTTCCTTCTGTTCATATAGAAAGTGGTATTTTTCTTTAGTATCTTTATAAAAAATAAAGTTTCTATTGCCATGATAAAGCAGATTTTTATCCCTGTGAATAGATTTTAGCAAAAAATATTAAAATATGAAAAATAACCTTAAGAACACAAGTATACATGTAAATATATATGTACAGAAATGTGTGTATGTATATATGAATATATGTGTACATACTTAGCTTACACTCCCAGGGTATCACTGTGGGAGGTGAAGAGTGTACGTGTTCTAGTCCACAAAGTTATCTAAAGTTTATTTTACATATTAGCAATGGACTCTCTGGCACATGGACAAATGTTTTGTAGATTCAGTATTTCTAATATGATAGTTTCTATACTTTTGCTTCTGGTATTATGTCATTTATTCAGCAGATATTTAAATCTGAGTCATGCAAAAGCAGATATTAACCTGTGTTTACAGAGCTTACTAATTGGAGAAATGGACATTATATAGTTTCAGAAATATGTGTGTGGAGAGAGAGATGCCCATATTAAGGGTGTGTGGTGTATTAGCCCTTCAGATGAAATCTGGAGGATAACTTGGAGTTAACTAGAAAAAAAAAAGAAGGAAAAGAATAAAGCTCAGGCAGAGAGCATACAAAGACCTTGTGGTAAGAAGAAGGAAAATATTGGAAACTAAGAGAAGGCGAGGGGCAAAGCAGGAGAGGGGGAGTGTAGTGCTTGATAAGGCTCTTCAGTGGTGATGTCTGATAGAAATAGAATACAAGCCACATAGGTAATCTTTAAATTTCTGTTAGCCATGTTAAAAAGTGGAAGAACATGGAATTACTTTTCATAATGTTTTATTTAACTCAGTATTTCCAAAATATTATTTCAACATGTAATCGGTATTAAAAATTACTGAGATATTTTACCCTGTTTTTCACACTGTCTTTAAAATCTAGTGTATGTTTTATAGTCACAGCATGTCAATATTCAGACCAGCCACACTTCAAGTGCATAATGGCCACATATGGTAAGTGGCTACCACATCGGATGATTGAACTCTAGAGCACTGGTTCTCAGCCCTGGTGGAACAGGAGAGCTCTCAGTGGAACTTGTAAAAATCTGGCTGCCTGGGCCCATCCTGGACTAATTGCACCAGAATCTTTGAGGGTGCGACCTAAGCATCAGAGTTTTCTGAGCGATTCCAGTGTGCAGTCAAGTATGGGGACCACTGTGTGGACTGGCGACCTTGTTGAGGAGTTTTGCTTTTATCCTAGAACAATGATAAACCTTTAAAGAGTTTTAAACAGGGATATACAGCATGATTGGATTTACATTTTTATAAGAGCACTCTGGTGAAATCACAAAGAACAGATGAGAGGGAATAAAGGTAGATAAAAATGCTGGCTGATTCTTTAGGTGGCTTTGGCAGTAGCCCAGTTCAGAGATAATGACTTCATGGTAGATAGAGATGGAATCAAGAGTTTTTTAGAAGATAAAGAGTCTTGATTACAGATTGAATGTGGAGTGGGAGGGGAGAGATGCTGTTCAGTGTGATGGAGGAAGCTGCAAAAAAAGATGCAAAAGTTACATGATTTTTACATGGCTTTTTTTGCATTGTTTTAATTGGAAACTTTAATAGCTTGGCTACTGATAATAAATTATAAAACCTTGATAGTTAAATTGTGCTATCATTTATGAGTTGTTTATTCATTTTGTAGACCTGAAAGAAACTTTGCACACTTGTGTTTTCTGTTCTCCATTTCAGAGGAAGATTATGAAAAGAGCATCTTAAAAGGCAAACGTAAAAGTTTTTGCATATCATGAGTTTTGAGTCTGTGTATCCAGATACTTAAAAATGTACAATAAGACCTTTCCATTGCTGAAGGAGCTTATAGGTTTTGCTATTAAGTATTTATTCATTAACTGTAACACTGTAGGAGTTTAAGAATTTTATCATTGAAGAGGAATATTACCTGTTTTATTTTTGTCACCTAAGTCAACCAGAGGAAAGGCAAATTGGAGGGCTAATTCTTTGATTGTCAGCCTCATGACTCATTAAGGTCCTTGTGAAGAAAAGATTTCTTTGTTCCAGAGTTAGAGCATGTTATGGTCTTCCCTGTTCTGTATATCCCCTGATAGCTGAGTTTAAGCTAGTTAGATCCAAGATAGGGAACAAGAAAACATGTTAGCATGTACTCCTCTGAAATTCACTGTTCCTATGCCAACCCCCATGTACTCCAGTGCTCCCATCCCTAGCTCATATCCTCCCAGGAAAAATCACAATTCTTCCTTATTTATTCCTCTTCTATTACTTGAACCTATGCACTGAAATTTATTTATCTTCACTAAGGCTTCTGGGTTGTTATCCTTTCTGAAGTTTTATTTTCAGGGTCTCTTCTGTTCTTTCTATACCTCTGTTCTGCAAACCTCTTTATTCTCTTAGTCCAAGGAGGCAACACATCTGCACACTCCTGAAAATACCACCTGGCCATATTATCTATCCAAGGCAAGTGAGAGTTTTGTACATCACTCAAGATTTAATGCAAGTCTAAACCAAGAATTACTGGAGGATCTGGTGCTCTTAAACAAATTAGATATCTGGCTGAGTACCTATTGTTAGCTTAAGTGTTCAGTCTATATGAATATAAACAGAACTTTCTCATATTTTTTTAATTGAAGAGACATTATGTGTTAAAATAAACATGCCTTGAAGGAATACTGGGTCAAATTGACTTAAAGACCATCAAAACACTGTTTAAAAAAAAGTTTGGAAAGAACCTATATGGTTCTGGTGCTCATCTGTTCCCCTTTCCCAACGGAGTTGCATTAACACACTTAAGCAAATAACACATTGTCAGGAAATGAAGCTGTCAATCGGAAATGCTAAGGTAAAGCCTCCTAAAACTGTTAGAATCATACGGCCAGGTAGACTCTTATACCCTGTTTGTTGATTTTCCCCCTATTGTTAATTCTAATTGAAAGTAGTCATGTCTATTGTCTGTTCTTGAATATATAATCTTTCTGAGGATTGGAGTTTGTACCCTGTCCACCTTAGGCTTAAAATATGTTGGCAGTCATAAATTATAAGTCCAGTGAGTGTCTCAGAATCTTTTTTTTTTTTTTTGCTATATGTCTGGATTTAAAGGCCAGAGATGGCCAAGGAGTCATACTGAAACAAGGCTGAATGGAGTGGAGATTTTTCTGCCTTGGACTCAACCATACCCCTTTTAGGTCCTTATTGGGTGGACTCAATCCTATAAATTACTCTTCAGGTCTCATCTCTTCTACCCACAACCAGGTTAGAAAGCAACTTGGATAACAAGCTAATCTTTTCCTATTTCATATTCAAAGAAGGTACCTTTAAATTAATTGAATAAAGTGATTATTCTCTTTTATTGGAAGAAAGAATTTGATTTCTATTGCCTATTAATTTTTCAAAGAAGTTTAAGGGCTATATAGCAGATCACCTCAGGTATATAATTATAATGAAACTTTATATGTACTTTTTGTTATTAAAATAAGTATAATTAGGCTGACTTCCCTTATAATTATCTCTTTAAAGTTTTATTTCAGGCACAGGCTATTGTTAGTATTTTATATGGGTCTGTTTTATTTTGGATCAAGATTTTTGACAATTCATAACGTGTTGTCAGATAAGTTCCATTTATATCTTGCCTAAGTTTTATTTGAATGTGGAAAATGAATATTTTAGCTCATTTTGGGAACATATCCTGTGGATGGTTTTCTTGAAATAAATTATAAACTGTCTTTATTTTAGAAATAAAAATAATATATTGAACTAATATTTGATGGTATTGATAACTAATAATACCATAATGGCAAATTAAAATTTGGTAATTTATTTTTTAACCATTCTGAAGCTGGAGATTAAGGGAAAAGCAATGCATTTAATTCATTTAAAATTATTTGAAAAATGTACATCTTTTAGCTTATATTTGCAATATGTGGAACAAAACATAGGCTGCGCTAGGCTGAGAATTTTTACTTAGTGTAGTGAATATAGATGTTCTACATTATTGGAGAAAAGAAAGGAGCACATTTCTTCAACTGCTAATTTAATAAATGGATGATTTTTGTAGCACAGGGTCATATACATTACTGAGGAAAGTGTACAACTTTTTGGTTTGCCCTGTATTAATGTCAAACCTGGTATATATAACTAAAAGTCTCTTCAGCGATCCGTGAGTTCCTATACAATCATGATCAATTATCCTTACATTCTGCAAGGTTAACAAATGGTGTACACGTATAAATCCTAACTTCGAACATTTTAGTCTCCTACCGAAAATCCTGCATTAACACGTAATAAGCCCACACTAGTGGAGCTACTGTCTTATGCAGCTTGTAAACTCAGGAGACAGAGAAGCCAAATCATGAGAGGTAGGGACTCATGCAGAAGCCTGGCACCTGCCCCTATGCTGTGAGGAACTAGAAGGGTGTGGTGAAGGCAGCCTCCTTCTCTAAATAAGATAGGTACACTTGAGTTTAGGTGAATAAAAGTCACATTTAAATGCAGATAGGTTTAAGGTAAGACTTCCAGACTTTTTTTTAATCAACTTACACTTTACCAGGAATCAATTGACTGACTCCTAATTAAGAACAAACCGCAGTGAGAATGGAGAAGGGGCACTGGCAATGGGGAGAGGTATCGTGAGGGGGTAGGCAGGTTGCGGGCTTGAAGAATTGTGAAATGAGAGGGTGGAGGTGCCCAAAATAATAGGATCGATCGATGTCTGAAAGTTTACCTCTGAATATACTCTTGAGGTCTACATGGGAGTTAGCTCTACATCTGCAGAGAAAGACATTGTGAAGATAGTTTTTTTAAGTAGTACTTTTCTTTTTTTCCAGTGGTGAATTGTCACATCTCTTTATAGCACCAGTGTAAACCATAACAGTTGGTGTTTTTAAACACAATATCATTTTTCCATCTACTGTATAGAGAAATAATCCAGAGAGTCAGCTTCTAGTTCAATTACAGGAATTAAACAGTACACTTAATTTTCTGAATACTAACTTATATCAACCTTGTTTCTGAAGCTTTGGTGCAAGGCACTCAAAATACAATGAAGTAGAAAAGGGAACAAGGAGATCTCAGAGCTTCCTAAAGAGATTCATATCTAGGCCAGCCAGATAAATGAATCGTGTATCAAAGATGACTTTAAAGACAGTACAAAAAGTAGAAAAATATGACCTACCAATTTTATTTAATTAGCATTAGAGGATATGCTCTTAATAGTACTCATGCTAAAAAGCCTGTAGGAAATACTCATTCCATGTATTTCCTTTACAGCCAACCTGTGGTTTAAAAAACCATTGACCTCAAAGTTCCGATCTGCTACTAACTTCTTGGGTAGAAAGTTCCCTAGGAAATTTATTCCTCTGTTTCCTTTACTGTGGAAAGAACAATAGTAATTATTGCTGTTACCACGGCCCATGGAAAACTGTTTAGAGTTTCAGAGCTAGCTACATAGAGTAGCACATGACCAAAAATGCCCATGAGTTAGAAGTACAATATTTCCCGTGCCATGCTTCATTCCAAGTCATGCCCTGCTCAGTGTCTGAACCTCCAACATGTTGGAAAAGAATAGACACTGTTACCGTTCTTAGGCCAGTGGGTATCTCAAGTGGTGGTTCTTATAGCACCTATGTTACAGCCCTCTCCTGGGCTTGTTTAAAACTCTAGTTTCTTTTGTCCCACCCCTGACTCTCTCAATAGGGTTCTTTTGTCCAAGTAAGTTATTTTCTACACTAAAATTTGAGAACCATTGTCTTAGAGGTTTCTAAATTATGGAGGAAATAAAAATAATTTTGCTTTGCTCTGTTTTAGTTTATTTTTACATTGTAAAAGGATAACTGATAAGAGTAATATCAGAGCCATGAGGACAAAAACATTGACTGACTTACAACAGAAGTAAATGATGATGCATGTATATCCTAAGAGATTGTCTTCATCTTTATATCTCCAATGCTGCTTTCAATATATGGCATAGGTGCTAAGTAGGTGTTTCTTTAATAGAAGACAACATTCTGAATTGTTCAATGTCTTCTATTTGCTAATTTTGTTTAAAAAAAACTAGTTTCTTTAAGATCTATATTTACTCACATGTAAAAACACCAAATTTTAACTCTGTATTTTTTTTTTAAATCCACAAAAGCTTTTAGATTCTCTGTCCATTAGGTTTCTCCACCAAAAAACTTTTACATGACAAAATATTTTTTACATCCTACATTTTTGCCTTCATTTGGTGCCTCTAGAAGCCAGATGTTCATCTTAGTTAAGTTGATGTACTCTCATCATCTTCTTTCTAACCCAGCCTTGCCTTAAAAACTGCCAAGAAGTTTTAAGTGTGGGTGTTTCAGTAAAAGAATTCACTGCTGTCCATCAGTTAGAAAATGTTAGGTTTCCTTTTTTAGACTAGCAGAACAATAAATGAAAAACAAGTCAAACTCTTAGAGCAGGAAAGACTTATTTTCTGCCTCTTAAAATTAAAATAATCTATTCATTTTAAAATAAGAGACTGTACCCACAACCACCAAACCATATCTTTTTTGGCAGTTTATTCGGTGTTAAGGTTATTTTCTCTCTTGTAACTGTCAATATGGAAATTTTAGTATAGTGGATCTGCAAGCCACCACTATAACAGATCCTCAGAATAACACATATTGTAGCAAGAATAATGCAGAATGACACTTCTGCCAAACATATTTATAGAATGAAGCTTATATAATATAAGACACCCTATTCTAGAAGCAGTGTTCATTCTCTAGCTCTGCAGCTTTCTCAGCAGCATTCCTCAATATTATTTTTGGTATAGAATGTTCTCACTAAATTAATGGGCTAAAGAAACTATTCGATTTATGGGGTCTTATTGGAGCAGCAAGATTAAAACTATTTTTTCTAGGGAAAAAATACAGTGTAGGAAATGTGTGTGAGTGGCAGGTTTGATTACTCCCAAAGTCTCCAAAATAATTGTGTCTTGCTTATTAGTATTGCTACAAACTCATTTTTTCCCCTCATGGGAAACAATAGCCTGTGGGGTGGCAATAGCCTAGAGGAGTTGCATTCATGTATTTATTGTCTGTATCTTCCAAATATGGCGTGACCAGGTGATTGTCAGGCACATGTCAGGCACATGAGGTGGGCTCCTATGATATTTGCACAGGGATACAGAGTTTTTATCCAAGAAGCCCACAGCTCAGAATGGTGTGCTGATGAAAATAAGGCACGTGGAAAAGGATTTGAGACATTCCCAGGAATTTTCAGCGATGCTAAGCCCTCACTATTTTTTTTTTTTAACTAAAGTTTCACATAGAGCCACTGTCAAATTTATAACTACAAATATTAAAGTGCACCATTCTGGGATGAAGTTAAAATGGTCCCTACTCTAAACTTTTAAGTGTAAAGAAACACACAATCAGTAAAGACATACATGCCAAGAAAAAAAGTCAATGCTCTACAGTATGATATAATAAATACAGTACCCTGTACCGTGAGAAGCATAAAGGAGAAAAGGGAAATGTTGGCCAAGAAGGTGACCCTTGAGCTGAGTTATGTAGTTGTCAGGCTTTGGGGTTAAATACCAGTAACTTCCAGAAATTGAAGGTAAATGGGAGATACAGGTTTTTCCCCCTATTTTAAAATGAAAGCAAATCTTGGTCTGAATCCTGCCATACTTTTTTTTTTTTTTTTTTCGGTACGCGGGCCTCCCACTGTTGTGGCCTCTCCCGTTGCGGAGCACAGGCTCCGGACGCGCAGGCTCAGCGGCCATGGCTCATGGGCCCAGCCGCTCCGCGGCATGTGGGATCTTCCCAGACTGGGGGACGATCCCGTGTCCCCTGCATCGGCAGGCGGACTCTCAACCACTGCGCCACCAGGGAAGCCCCTGCCACACTTTTATTAGCATGCAGGCATAAAAACAGTCTACTCCTTGCCCACTTAGGAACTCCTGACAATTAGCTTTAATGCAAGCTTCCCTCGGAAGAAGATGCAAGATATTAAGGTGGCAAGATCACAGGCCCTCTGTTTTCTCAGATAGATGATAGGGTCCTCCATTAAAGGGGCACACAGCTACAAGAGATTCTACACCTTGAGTGCCACTTGTCCCTCTGAGTTCTTCAATTTCGTACATGGAAAGGCAGAGATATCTGTATAATTTTTCTAGGAAACCGCCTCTCAAATACCACTCATTTTATTAGAATAGCTATTTTTAACATTACTCTGACCCTGGGGTACAGATATACTGGTGATATTTGAAGTGTATAACACAGCCATCCCTAGACTGTGAACTCTTGATAATGATCTTCAGATGCTAATTACGGAGTGTTCCTTTTTTAGACTAGCAGAACAATAAATGAAAAACAAGTCAAACTCTTAGAACAGGAAAGACTTATTTTCTGCCTCTTAAAATTAAAATAATCTATTCATTTTGGCAAGATCACAGGCCCTCTGTTTTCTCAGATAGATGATAGGGTCCTCCATTAAAGGGGCACACAGCTACAAGAGATTCTACACCTTGAGTGCCACTTGTCCCTCTGAGTTCTTCAATTTCGTACATGGAAAGGCAGAGATATCTGTATAATTTTTCTAGGAAACCGCCTCTCAAATACCACTCATTTTATTAGAATAGCTATTTTTAACATTACTCTGACCCTGGGGTACAGATATACTGGTGATATTTGAAGTGTATAACACAGCCATCCCTAGACTGTGAACTCTTGATAATGATCTTCAGATGCTAATTACGGAGTGTTCCTTTTTTAGACTAGCAGAACAATAAATGAAAAACAAGTCAAACTCTTAGAACAGGAAAGACTTATTTTCTGCCTCTTAAAATTAAAATAATCTATTCATTTTAAAATAAGAGACTGTACCCACAACCACCAAACCATATCTTTTTTGGCAGTTTATTTGGTGTTAAGGTTATTTTCTCTCTTGTAACTGTCAATATGGAAATTTTAGTAGAGTGGATCTGCAAGCCACCACTCTGATTAGAGTACTTAGGTGTTCATTAAACTTACACATGGTATAGGTTAAAGATAATTTACACGTGCACAGTCACTGTTTATTATGAATTTTTTTTGTAAATTACAGACAATTTATTATTGGCCAGAGTTTGACTTTTAACTCTGTTTTGAGGTTTATAAGTTCTTTCCTCAAGAAGTTATTTTTTCGTGGGTGTTTTGTTGTTGTTGTTTGTGTGTGTGTACTTTGTTTTTGTTTTTCAACAGCAAGTTGACTTTGTTGCTCTGGGCTTGTGCAAAACCAGGTTGATGTGTGGGCATGGTATACTAAAGGAGAGATAGCTTTCCTTCTCAAGAGCTTCCATATATTTTTTTTTTTCTGTAGGAGAAAACTGAGTTCCTTTCATCTCTGATAGCTGGTTTACTTTAACTGTACATTTACTTTACATTTAATGTTTTGTTTTCAAGTAAAGAAGAATAACATTAGGTACAGCAAAAACAGAATATCTTTTTCTTCAGCACTTTCACTTATGAAAGAATAGCACTTGAACAAGATGGAAAGTATTTGAGGGTTCCTCTAGGAGTGGCTTTGAACTAAAGACAAATGTGTTTGAGAGTTTAAATTCAACATACATTTTTATGTGGTGGAATGACAGAATGAAACCTGCATGGCCTTTTCTCTAGTAACAGTTTCTCTATACAGTTTAGGTCTAGAAAACATTTCATACAATTACCTCCTTCTTTAGGTTTCCAATTCTCTCAGGTATTTACTTGGAATTTAAATCGAATATTTCTATTTCAGGTGACATTAACCTTAACAATGAACTCGACCCTCTGTCATTTCCGTATTTGAAACTGTTCACACTTAAGCAACAAATACAAGCTAATGTTAGATCAGAACCACACATACAGATGATTGACTTAAGCCTTACATGCTCACAGTAAAAAATTTGGAAAATTCAGAAAAGTATAAGAAAACATGCATAATCTCACTATCAAGAAATGGTTAACACTAATTTTCCTCCTAGTATTTTTTATATGCATGCATTATTATTTTAAAATTGCAATACAGCATATAAAGTTTTATGTCTTCCATTTGACCTGCTATGGGCATCTTCCTATATCATGAAATAATCAATGAAGGAGGTATGATTTTTATTGGCTGCATAATATTCGATCCTATGGATTTTCCATGATTTATTTAGCTCTTTTGCTATTTTTCTTGACACTTAGAATTTTTGTTTACAATTTAAAATTTAGTCAGTCTCTAAAGACATGGGCATACATATACATATGTGTTTAAATGTAAAAAAAGGTTTTAAAACAGATTTAAATTATTTTATGATGCAATGATGGTTAATTTGTTTACATCTAAGTAAAAGTAATAAAAATTATCTTTAGAGATAAAATAATATTTTTATAGGTGATCATTTGCTTTGGGATGTGGAAAGGCAGCTGGGAGTATTCACTGAGTGCCATATTTACATATGAATTTTGCCCTTTCCATCCTTGCTTGGTGAGATTTGCAGTGCTGAAAAGCAGTTTTGAAATGACAGAAATGTGTCTCGGGGGGCTCTGAGGAACTTCAGTTCTTTATGTCTCAGTGCGGTAAGAATTAGGAGAGAGGCAAAGCGATAGACAGGAAGTGATTTATTAGAATAGGATGCTTGTGAGGTTTACAAGTGGCTGGGCAAGAGGCTGCTGCCCTGAGAACTTAGTGGGCTACAGTTTCATAATCAAAGGAAGAATGGGGAGAGGGAGAAGACCACCTGCTTCCTCAATTTTGAGTACACATCAGGCTTCCATCATCAGCTCCTTCTCCACATCAGGTGGGGGAGTTTTCTTGTCCCTACATGGTCAAGCCGGGACTGTCATGGCAGTATTTAAATTAGCAGAAGGGTGGTAACATATGCTAAAAATGGTAAATCATCTCAGGTGTTAGTCTAATGCCATCTTTTCCCTATATTTTTGCTTTTAGTGTGGGCAGAGGAGTCTGTCCTGGGAATCATTAACTTACCTCGCTGACAGGATGTGGGTCTCATTTTACAATTATGTTATTGTTTGGGGGCGTGTCTCATGCTTCTGTTGCATGGTTTTGTTGTTAGGCAAGCCTGCTTTCTTGAGTGATCATTAACTTACAGGGGTCTTCCATATTTTTTTCTTTACTTATTATCCCTTAGTGGGATTAACTATTTAGTCATCTACTTTGTCCCTTTACTCTGTCCCTAATCAGTTTCAACTTCTAGCTAACCAAAGAGCATGATCGAATTTTGGGTAACCGAGGGTTTACCAATCACTGATTCCACTTTCTTTTCCCTTGCAAAGTGCTTTCCACTATTCTGTAGACTAGTTGTCTTTAAACTTGGTGAAACTACAAATTGCTAGACAATATTTTTATGGGGCTCACATGTCATTTAAATACAAACCATCTCAAACAGCAACAGTTATCAAAGACAAAAAGGAAGTAATTTCATTTCAAAAGATACAGAAAATAAATGTTTGCAATACTACCCTTTTTTAAATGACAACTCATAGACATTTTTAAATTATTTTCCCCAATGTTATCATTTGGAACTCTAGTGAAAAATAGTTTTAAAATTACAAGTGCAGAATCTTTAGAAAATTTAAAAATTGAAAAAAAATAGCAGGCTGGTCAGTTGCCATTGAGGTTGCCTGATTGGCCTCCAGGACGATCTAACTCCCAGGTGAAAAGGATGATTGAATATGCTGGTCCTTCTCACCTACGACTCTTAGTTTGGATGGCCGGGTTGCTAGATACATTTCTGGACAACCACGTTAGATTGTGTAATAATATTAGCATAGCTTTTTTGTTGTGGTGGTTGTTTTTACGTTTATAGCTCTTTGAAAATAGAGTCGAAGGAAAATTGTTTGTACAGCAATATATTAGAAAACAGCATTTGGCCAGATTTCCAAATTTAATCTATTTCTGCACCTGACACTTAATGACTGATTTTTTTTAACCTTATAGACAAGACCCCTGATGTAAAGTATTCCATAATATTCGTTTGATATGCTGGTTCAGGCTACCTTCAGAAAAGAGTGATCTAATGAATCATTTTAACTGTTTTCTGAAATACCGGAATTTTCTGTGTCTCAGCCAATTAAGAGGTAGATTTAGCACTCTTTGCTTAAAGCAGTTGCAAGATTATAGCCTCAGGCAGGTTGTGAACATTTTGTCAGTATAGAGACCTTGAAATATTGAAAGGTTCAAACTTTCATTTGTTTATACAGTTGAAAATGCTTGGTTTTCTAGCATACACCTACTAAACTAATAATGCCACTTTTTCTGCTTGGCAGTCTCATATGAAACCTTGCTCCAAGATGACCAGAAACCTTTTTAGGTCTTGTTATTTGAAATATATATATTGCCTTGGGACTATCTATGTACATGTACATATATATATATATACACACACACATATATATGTGTACATATGTGTATGTGTTCACATTTATGTGTGTGTATATGTATATATGTGTATATTCACACATGTTAGTAGAATTACTTTCTAAGATTCTATGTTTGTAATTATTTCAGGAGTAACACACATTTGAAAGGAAAAAGGAAGAAAGAAATGAGAATGGCAGATGGTTCTAGTTCTAGGGTTTCCCTCGACACAATTCAATGCAAGTAATGTACTGCAGTTAGTCCCTAGAATGCTGTGCTTGAGACCTCCTACCAGTAAGAGTGTGAAGACTGGAAGTCTGAGTTTTCCCCTCCCACTGATCTACACCCTAGGGGTTGTGTGGTACTTACAAATGACAGGAGCAAAGGAGTCGAGACTGACTTGGTCCTATCTCACAGTAGGCAAGAGGCCCTGGCTATTGACTAGAACCTTGGTGAGCTTTGTCCAAAGCCAAGAATCCTGAACAGAATGCCCCCTCCAGCAGAAACCACAAATGTGAAAGCAGCATCTTTCCTTTTGAGAGAGAATTTGCTGACCCCTCAGCATCACATTCATTGAAGGGATGCCCAGCCAAGCTGGCCATGGCCAGTGAGGGGTAAGATGATAGAAATGTGAGCTGTGGAACAGCTGTGGGTTAAGGAAGCAGGTGGCTGCCAGTGTTAGTCCTTGTTTCAGATGAGGAAACTGGGATCCGGATAAGTTCAGGAACTCGCCCGAGGGCACACAGCTAAGTGGCAGAGCTGGGTGTCAGGCAGTCTGGTGGCCCCTGTTCCTCACCATTCTGCCATTGTATATCTCCACTTCCAAGGTCTTTTCCATTTATTTAGCAGCCCCATATTCCCCTATTAGGATCAGCCTTGCTTTTTTCTCATTATTTCTCAAAGGTATAGATAGCCTAATTGGTTGGAGGTATTGCTGCCTAGCAAGGAGGCCCGGGGCAACTCTCTCATCCTACTTAATAACAGCATCAACAATTAGGCTCCGCTGGATCCTACTCATGAGATTCTCTTCCAGTATCTCAATCCCACAGTGGCTTTCTTGACCTAATCTCACCTCCCAACTTGAAGTAATTCTGCCATAAAATCACATAAACAGCAATCCCTTCTTTAGGGAAATTCAAGTTATTTACCATTGGGATCCTCCAGAGATGAAGGTTCCCTGGCCCTTGTCATGTTTTCTTCCCCTTCTTACTATCAGCATTTCAGTCTCCTGCCCAGGTCTCAATGGTTAAGCCAACTTTAGGTGTCCCTGATGGACCCTAGGAGTATAGCACAGGCCCACGGAGCAAGTGTGTAAATATTACCAAGGACAAATCGGCTCTGTGGGAGTCATATTAATTACATGGTGATTTTGCCAGAGGGATATTCTTTTCACCATAAAGTGATGTGTGCTGCACAGGAGCCCCAAATCTTCCTGGAATATCTTCCATAGGGTCAGATATTCCAGGAATGCTATATCCACCTGATAACATAATGCCTTCAGGTAAACCTCCTTCACCCAACAATGGCCTTTTTCTATACATCCCTAAGGTAATAATTACCCAAATAAGCACAGCTTTCAATACCTTCCTTTGAAAATACAGAGCAGTTCAAAAGGAACATTTGCCATATTGTATATATAAAAATAACTCTGGAAACATCTACTACCACCAAACACATCAAAAAGATTTTGACAGGAACAAGACAATGCATGACAGTGTAAGGACTTGAACTTCTATGAGGTTTGACGGGGAGGTGGGAGAGGGCATACTTCATTGTTAATGTATTCATAAAAGTCCATGAAATAAAATACATTTTCACTGATGTTTTCTAATTATAAACAAAGGCTAATTTTTTTAAACCTTTTAATATATTCACAGAAATGTACTTTTGCTAATGAGTACCATTATATTGAGGGGCACATTGCACACAGAGGATTGCATTAATGCAGGAATGACCCTGCATAAATACAGATGGCTTCATATTAGCTATGAGGGAATTAAGGATGCGATCCTCCATCCTCTGAGTTCTTCACAGAAAATAGTTAGCTATTGCTTTACTTAAAAGTGCCTGAGACTTCATAGCACTATTAGTTTTTTCTTGTAGATTTTCTTAAGAAAAAAATTCAAGTCTCTAGTTCCCTTTGGGATTAGGAAAACACTAAGTATATGCCGTATAGTTGTGTGTGTATGTGTGTGCATCTGTTTGTGTGAGCATTTGGGGACTGGGGACTCTTCAGTGGCTCATATCTACTTGAACAAATAAGACCATTATAGAGCAGAATGCTTCAGACAGTCAACCCGTTGGCTCTTTAGTCTATAGTGCACTAGATAATCAGTACAGCAGATAAATATAACATCAGATGGATGTTTATCCACAGATTTGCACTGTTTCCCCATCAGGAAACACAGTGGAAACTGCTTCAAATCCAGGGCAGTCTCCACTCAATCTTTGGTTGAGCTGTATTGTACTATAACTTCTCTCTCACTTCTTGCTCTCTCTTTTCATTTATCTCTGAATTTTCCCCCCTTCTGTCCATTTTCTTTCCAATTATCCATGTTAAATGATGACCAGAAATAACATGGGTAAATGACATCCACTGACAGTTTATAATTCTCCATTAAACCAATTGTTTCATCCTTGTTTTCCATCAAATGCTTTTATGAGCGCTGCTCAAAATGATCAAAATGGATTCACTTGCATTTCACTGCCTCTCTTCACCTCATATTATCTAGTGAAAATACAAACATGCCGTGGCCAGAAGATGGAGAATGAAGTGGGAAAATGCAGGAGGAGACCTTAAGTAGGAATTAGCTGACTACTGAATTACAAGCCTGTATGCAAACAAAGGGTGATAGGGAGCAGGCGAGGGTTCCCTGTGCTGGAGGTCATTCCTGCCACACCAGATGACACGGAATGGCTCAGGCGTGTGGCAGTTCATGAGCTTATGAGGCTGGACGTAAAACGAGAGGTGCAACCAGGAAAGAGTGAGTACTAGTCTAGGAAAGTAAAGGAAATAACAAGGAGAGAGCCCTGGAAAGAAAATAATTTAGAAAAATAGTAAAGAAAAGTTGGAGAATACAGTTGCACTTTAGAAATGTGTGCTGAGAAAATGAAAATGCATTCAAAAGGTTGGACCAAAGATACTGACGTACTTAAGAAACTGTGTTATGAGACAAAGAGGTACCAGGACATTTACAAGGAGTTTTGGAGTGTACTCTGTTTATTTTCTTTGACACATTTTAAGCATACCTACTTCTATTCTTGTTTCCATAAAGCCATCTTTACCTGTAAGCACTCAATAGCCACTATTACTTTAAAAAGTCACTGTATTCATTCAGAAAATGTTTTGAATGCCTGCTCTATATCAGGGCTCTGTGCTGGTGCAGAATAAACAGGAATTGCCTAGGCAATGTGTGTTTTCAAGAAGCTGATGAGCTAGTGAGGGAGATAGGCAGCTAAGGAATCTCAACGTGTTGGAATAACTGCTATGAAACTGAAGCTTGAAAGCATAGAGGAGGGATACATGTCTCATTCTGGGAGGGAGCAGAGATTCCTCCAGGCAATAATGTCTGCAGCATACACACAAGCCTGGAGAGAGAGCATTGGAGCTTTGTGGGACCAAAAGTAGTTCAGCATGGCTACAGCATCATATGAGGAGAGAGGAGGAAGTGGAAAAGGCTGAAGGGATATTTTTTTAATTTTTTTCTCCAGCTTTATAGAGACATAATTGACATAAAACATTGTGTAAGTTTAAGGTACACAATGTGATTATTGGATACACATATATATTGTGAAATGTTTACCACCTAATGTTAGCACATTCTTCACCTCACATAATTATCATTTTGTCATCATTAAAGTGAGAACATTAAAGCTCTAATCTCAGAGCAACTTTCGAGTGTACAATTCACTATTGTTAACTACCATGGTCACCATGCTGTATATTAGATTCCCGGGATTTATTCATCTTATTATTGAAAGTTTGTACCCTTTGCCCAACATCTCCCCATTTCCCTCACCCTCGAGCCCCTGAAAGCCACCATTCTGTTTTGTTTCTATGAGTTCGATGCTTTAGATTTCACGTATGAGATCATACAGTATTTGTCTGATGTTTTTCACTTAGCATAATGCTCTCAAGTTCCATCCATGTTGTCATAAATGGGGGATTTTCTTTTTTGTGAATGAATAATATTCTTTTATATTTATTCCATTTAAAAATATATATGTATATATATCACTATATTTTACATGTATATCATTATATATCATATTTATATTTAACATATAAAGATCACATACCACATTTTGTTTATCCATTCATCTGACAATGGATACTTAGGTGGTGTCCACATCTTGGGTATTGTTAATAATGCTGCAAAGAACATGCGAGTGCAGATACCTCCTCAAAATAGTGATTTCACCTCCTTCATTTATCAACCCAGAAGTGGGATTGTTGAATCTAATGTTAATTCTATTTCTAGTTTTTTGAGGAACCTCCATACTTTTCCCATAGTGGCTGTACCAATTTATATTCCCACCAACAGTGCAAAAAAATTTTTTTTTCTTTCACATCCTCACCAGCACTTCTTATCGCTTGTCTTTTTGATAATAGCCATTTTAACAGGTGTGAGGTGATCTCATTGTGGTTTTAACTTTTTTGATATGCATTTCTCTGATGATTAGTGATGTTGAGAATCTTGTCATGTACCCATTGGCAATCTGTGTATCTTCTCTGGAAAAACTATTAGAGATATATTTAATTCCTCTGCCTATTTCTTAATCAGATTTGTTTTTTGTTTTTTGGGTTTTTTTGCTATTGTGCTGTGTGAGCCCTTCATATATTTGGGATTTTAACCTCTTATCAGATATATGTTTTGTAAATACTTTCTCATATTCTATAGATTGTCTTTTCATTTTGCTGATGGTGTCTTTTGCTGTTCAGAAGGTTTTTAGTTTGATGTAGTCCCGCTTGTTGATTTTGGTTTTATTACTTATGCTTTGGGTGTCATATCCAAAACATCATTACCAAGATTGATGTCTAGGAGCTTTTCTCTATGTTTTCTTCTAGGAGTTTTATGGTTTGGGGTCTTACGTTTAAGTTCTTAATCAATTTTGGGTTAATTTTTGTGAATAGTGTAAGTTATGGGTCCAGTTTCATTCTTTTGCATGTGGTTGTCCAATTTTTCCAACAACATTTATTAAAGAGACTGTCCTTTCCCATTGAGTATCTTGGCTCCCTTATCAAATATTAGTTGACCATATATGCATGGGTTTATTTCTGGGCTCTTGAGTCTGTTCTGTTGATGTGTCTGTTTTTATGCCAGTACCATACTACTTTGATTACTATAGCTTTGTAATATAGTTTAAAATCAGGAAGCATGATACCTCCAGCTTTGTTCTACTTTTTCAAGATTTCTTTGGCTATTTGGGGTCTTCTGTGGTTCCATAAAAATTTCAGAATTGTTTGTTCTATTTCTGTGAAAAATGCCATTGGAATTTTGATAGGGATTCCATTGAATCTATAGATGACTTTGAGTAGTATGGACATTTTAACAATATTAACTCTTCCAACCCATGAACACAGGGTGTCTTTTCATATATTTACATTATCTTCAATTTCTTTCATCAGTGTCTTACAGTTTTTGGCATATAGATAAGGGAAACTTTTAATCTTGTAAATCAGGTCAGCCCTCTCTCTAATTAAAACCCTCCAGTGGTTTTACATTGCAAGTAGAATAGAATTCAGACTCTGCATCATGACCTTCAAAGTCCTGTGCATCTGGCCCCCTTTTAATACTCTGGCTTCATATTTTTTGTTTTGGCTTTTTTTTTTTCCTGTCCCTTAAATATATCAAGCTCATGTCAGTCCCAGAGTCTTTATATCAGGATTTTCTCTGGTTTTCACATGTTTCTGCTTATTATTCAAGACTCCACTCACATACCACCCCTTCTTTGATGCCTTCCCCAAGCAGTCTATAATGAACCAGCATTCTAACCCACTCTCTGTAATGTATTATTTTTTCGTAGCACCTATCAATCCTAAAATTGGAAAATACATGTTCGTATATTTGTTTTCTACTTTCCTTCACTAACAGTGAGACTTGGTGGGCAGAGACTGTATACCAATTTATTGCTGTACTCTCAGTATCTGGAACAGTGTTTGGCACATAATATGTATTCAATAAAATTCTCCTCAAGCACTGATAGGAGATAAGCATAGATCAACTCCATAAAGTGCCTTATACACCATGCTTAGGGCTTCACACCGAAAATGCTAGGTTTTTAAGCAGAGTAGGGGCATTATCACAAGTGCATGCCTTAGAAAAATCATCCTGGCAGTATCATAAAGCACGAATGTGGGGCTGGATGAAAGTAGAAAGACTGGTTAGGAGAGTGCTGAGATTGCTCCAGTCCTCTCCCCACTCTAACTGCTGACTTGAAACAAGAGAATGGCATTGGAAATAGAGTGGGGTAGAAACAAAATACAGTTGACCCTTGAACAACATGAATTTGAACTGCATGAGTCCACTTATATGTGGATTTTTTTTTTTACCAAATATGTACTATAGTACTATACCATCTGTGATTGGTTGAATCTGTGGATGCAGAACAATGGATACAGAGGGCCAACTGTAAACTCCTCTTTAGATTTTCCACTGTATGGAGGGTTAGCAGTCCTACCCCTCCATTGTTCAAAGGTCAGCTTTACATTGTACTTGATTAATTGGATAAGCATAGGAGGGAAGAGGAGGAGTCAAGATGATATTTAGGTGTTTTTCTTGTATAACTGAGTAGAGGGAGAGAGAGAGATGTAACAAGAGATCTGGATTTGAGAGTCATCAGCAAAGAGATGAAAATGGATGAGATCATCCTGAGGGAGAGGGTGGCATGAATGAGACTGAGAGGGTTAAGGCTGAAATCCTGAGGTACACATGTAAGTTCAAAATCAAATTGAAAAATTAAGCCCATATCAAAAGCATTTTTAAAATTTAGGTTTGAGAAATTTCTCCTTTGTGTGAAGTCTCTTTCTAGTTCCGCCTGCTTGTGTCTCTGGTCAATTGTCAACTTCGCTAAAATAGGTAACCTGTTCTCTAGTAGGTAAGGTTACTTTGAGGTAAGTCTCCCTGACTCATAAGCAACAACAGTATGGCTTAATAGGATAAATAAATTATGTGACAGACTGAAACACCAGTTTTGCATCTTGCAAAATAAATATTAGCACAAGAAATACAGGAAATACTGATGGCATCATAATACTCTAATGCTTCCAGGTAATCATTAATCAAATCATTTTAAATGCCAAACAAGCAAGACCTTGTTTCCTCCCCTCATACAGACAGGATCCAGTGGCCTAATTAAGCATGAAAACTGCCAGAAGTTTCATCATGAGCACTGGGAACTCAAACACCAGGTCCTACCCTCTGAATACTTATTACCTGAAGTTTCTGATTACAACTCGCCAAGTTCATCAGAATTTCTAATTAGTTATGATTGTGTTTTCTTTATAGGAGACTAGAAATCAAGATATTAAGCATGTTCTCTTGAAGAACTAAACAACCAAATGTAAATTCTCAATTTTCATAAGGGAAACATAGTTTAACGGGATTTAAAAATGAGTGTGATTTTTATTCCCTATATCCATCCCCACCATAAAATCTCCTTTTCCCAAATAAGAAATGAAGAACTACTTTTCTAGGTCACATACGTTTATATTGTTTCACTAATACTTGGCAAATAAAGCCCTTCAGGATTGGAGTCAAATATGTTTATTAAGAACCAGAAAATAGTTGGAAATAGCCTATCTTTAGCTTGTGTTTCACCAATTAATTCATTTAAATAATCTCTGTTATTTGGCAATGTTTAATTTATTCTATTTGTAGATAACTCAATAGCCAATACAGTCACAACAAATTCTAGCATTTAATAAAATGATCAGAACCAATAATTATATATCAAATAAATTATAGCCAAGCAATACAGAATTTCTGCCATAGCATGCTATATGTAGGCTTGAAAATACCCACAATCTGTAAGACCACACACCAAAAATAGCCAAGTTTATGGGGAAAAATAGATTTAAGATAGACCACTGAAAACTTTGCAACCAGAACACTACCAAAAACAATTTTTGAAAAATCTAGTAAAAATACCAGCCCAGTTGAAAAGGCATGTTAAATTCCAGTTTCATAAATAGATGAGTATTATAGTTTATCCAGGACTTGGTGTTGAAGAAATATGGAAGGTAGCTTGATGGAAGAGGCAGAAGGAAGGATTGAGGCTGTTCAACTATGAAAAAAGACAAAATGAAGCAGTGTGTGGGAGAAGTAAACAGCGAGCCCTTCCCATAGGTAGTGTAGCCAACCTGAGTTAGGAAGGATTGAATGAGATGATTGGGTGTCATGCACAGTATTGTATTCGGATGTGTTTAGCTGCTAATTCTTGCTGGGGAAAATGTTAGAAAATTGCATATGAAACAATGTTACATCCATGTTTTTCTGACTTCACTCCATAGCAGAAGAAACTATACCTGCATTTGAGTAACTGGTATAACATATACCATATATATATATAACATATAATGGAGGCTCAAATTGATACGTAAAATAGAGCTAAAGCTGTAAAGTTCTTACCCTAATGATCTCTGGGTAAGATCGTTTATAATTTATAATAAATTATAAATAATAAGTTTATAATTTCTGACTTCTGAGAGAGAAACAGCATCACCTTTGGAGACGAATTACCTGGCTTCAAGTCCAGGGTTATCCACCTCCGGTTTGGGTTGTTTGGGGCAAGTTGCACGACTTCTGTAACCCACTGTCTGTTGCTTATCCTTAAAACAGAGCAAGTAGCATCAGTTGTCTCCTACATTGTTGTGAAGGTTAGAAAAGATAATGTGGAGAAGACACTGCCACAGTAGCCAACCCACAGAAAGTGCTTCATAAATTATGTTGTTATGATTAAATGAAACTCCTTTTGACAGTCAGCCCACCAAACTGGCTACATTCACTCCTCACCAAGAAAGCCTTTCCTTAGAGAATATCCCCATTTTCAGCCAGAGGATGTCATCTTGGTCAACCTTGTGCCAAAGGCTTTTTTCAAAGGAGCAGGTTAGGTCTCCAAAAACATCCAGATGGGTCCTAGTTCTATCCCCAAATGATGGATCCCCTTGGGGCATTTCCTCACAGTGAATCAGAGCAATTAGGGGGGAAAAAAGTGTAGATTTAATTGATAAACTTTCCTTTTTGTAGTAAATTTAGATTTGTTTTGAGATATTTATAATATAGACTTTTCCCCAGCCCCCGGAAAAGAATCTTAGGAAATGATCTTTGGGATTCTTTTGGTCTCTACTTTTGAAAGGATAGTATACCGAATGGAATATTTCTTTTTTACCAAGTAAAATGATGGAGTTTTACTGTACAGTCTTATGACATTAATTGCTCTGCCATGAACTTTGTAGGAAGAGCAGAAAAGCCAGAAATTAAAAAACAAAAACCTCCCTGATGAGTTTTGCTTCTGGAAGTGTAGGAAACTGTAAGTTCTGAAGCACGTTTATAGCACTACAACTAGATGTGGAAAAAGTGCGCCAAAAATTATTTTTTTAATGTCTTCTAGACTTAGAAGAAAGTAAGAAATTTCCACAGATTAAAGCAAATCTCATTCATAAACATATTTAAGATTCTTTAATTATTAAAGAATTTAAAAATTCTGTAAATATTGTAGACCAAGTCCAACGCTAAATAAAAAGTAATCTCTCATGACCACGTGGGTTTATTACATAAACAAAGGATTTAACAGTAGAAAATATAAAATGTAGTTCACCTTTTTTAGCAGATTAATGGAGAGAATGTGATCTTCTCATTAGATGAAGAAAATGTTTGCTAATATTTTACCTTGATTCATTATTGTAAAAATTCTCCAAGCAAACTAAGAATAGAAGGGGGCCCTGTTGTCCTAATAAAATGTATCTACCAAAAGCCAACAACAAATACTACTCTGAGGTAAAAGTTTAGAAACATTCCCTTTAAAATCAGGAAGAAAACGATATCCGTTGCTATCACTTCTGTTCACCTAGTAGCAGAGGTGTTAGGCAAGAAAAAGGAATGAAATAAAAGAATTGGAAAGGAAGAAATCAATAAAATATGCATAGTTACATTTCTATGCAAATCACTAAAGGAGTACATGTAGATGTAAACTGCCAAGCCAGTAAAAGAAAAAAGTGAAATTGTGCAACATAATCAGTGCAAAAGAACCAAGAGGGAGAAACATAGAAAAATAGGAAAGGTGGAATGGATTTAAAGTGTGTGCACGCACATATACACACACATGCACACGAAGATGCTGGAAAAAAATCTGCATGTATCAGCAATGGAAGTAAATGAAATTGAACTAAAATCAGTTAAAAACCAACATTTGAAAAAATAAATCAAAAAATGATAAACACAAAAGGCTGGATAGGGATTGCCTCTTGGTGGGGCAGCAAAGAATGGAATCAGGATGAAGCATAGATAGCCTAAACAATATTGGTCATTATCTAATTCTGATATATATAGATGAGGCCTTGGGTATTCTTTTTATTGGTGTGCTCTATACCAAATATTATAAAAATAAGTGAAAAACTATCAGGTATTACAAAATTAAAGTATATATATTTAAACTTCCTAAGACGCCTTAAAATATAAACCCCTTCCTTTCAAATTAATATAACAATTTTAGCAGTATAAGAATCCTGTAGGTAAAATGGAAGAATACTTCAGAGAAATAGAATATTATTGAGAGAAACTGCTTATGACACCAAAATACAGTGTCTCAGGACTGTTCCAAGATTTGAGAATCAACCATAGGAAGGGCCAAAATCCAAAAAAGATTTCAAAATAGTTATTAAGGATATTCTGATTAACATATAGGAATGATTAGGGATTAAATCAGAAATAAGGTAAATGTCATTATTCAGATTTTTTTAAAAATGTGTTCTCCACCACTATGGAATTTGTTGTCTTAATACAGCTTAGTTGTCATGTAAAGATTTATATAAAAGTAAGCTTTATATAATATAAACCGAATTTTTAGTAGGTACTTTAGAGATTTCTTGAATGAACGAATTTTATCCCCAGTAGTAATGACCTAACCATTACTGCCATCTAGTGACAGCATACCCTAATTATAGGCAAAGCACTGAATACTGAATTTATACTCTTAAAGTAATCATGGTAATGTCAGTTTGGGGAAAGTCATTTGAAAAATATTTGGCATTCTCTTCTGTCCATACTGCCTCCCTCCAACATCATTTTTAATGGGCATATATTGAGAGTCATGATAACTGTTTCAGCCTACCCAACAATTTTTGCAAACTTGGGATCTCATTAGAAATCTTGCCTTCTCTTCTGGGGTGTAAACAGGTCTGTCACTTTCCTCTATAGGTATTTAATTTCCTATGATAATGTTTATGGTCAGAAACTTCTGTTCATCATTAACCTTAGTGATTTGACTTATTGTAGGCATACAATATTTTATGAAGGGAAGAGGAAACTGTTCCTCTTCTTCTACCCAGTTTTGCATAGCAATTATGCACCCTTCAAATCTACAGAATATCTGGCACCCTGATCTTGCGCTATAGTACAGACATTAAGTCTTTTCCCTTCAGATTGCTGACTAAGATTATACCAGTAGAATGTCTAGGTCAGCAGTATTTCTTCATTTTACAGGTGAAAACATTGAGGTTTGGGATTCGGATTTGAGCCTTTACTGAAATGGTGCAGTTTTCAGTCTCTTCCTGTTGTCACCTTGGATCCTTACAAGAAACCACAAAGATATTATGTCATTTTTTAATGTTTTTAATCACATCTTGTTTGGCTAGAAGATTAGAAGTAAAATAATAGTAGCATTTGTTTTGAGTTTGATGGATTTATGAGTATCACATTCGGGGGTAGTGATGCTACATTTAAATACTAACATTTTCTTCCCAAGTAATTTAGTAACACAGAAAAGAAGCTGGATATGTTTTCCCTCTTTGGAGTCATAACTCTCTTTCACTGACATACTCACTTCTTCTACATTTGAATTTTTTATTATTGTAATTTAAGTGCTACTTTATGATCAATCATTTCAAAATAGATGTCTGTTGATTTGGTAAGTTCACATTGTTTTACACAAGTTTCATTGAAATGAAATTAACTGTGCCTTGTAATGAGGATTCCCAGTACCAATGCATTATTGAAAAGCTTAAACATGTTATACTGATGCGGTAGAAAATATTTTGTGTAACTATATTATCTCATCTACTCATTTTCTTTTTGGTGAAATCATATAAATAGGAATTTTTGGCATTTTGGAGGAGGAGAGGTTCTTATGCTGTTTTATGACTAAATGAATTAAAGCCCTGACAATCAGAAACCGTCTTTAGTTAATATGCAGTAAGGTAATAAGTACTTATGTAATAGTGTGAGCCTGACTGCACATGAGAAAGGAGAATACATGACTTTCTGTTCTTCTTCAAACGGCTGCGTAGTTGCACTGTCAGCGGATGGTCAGAGCCCTCTCATTTTGCCAGGGGTTAGACTTTGAAGGTGACTTCAATGTTGGCACGTAGTTATCCAGCTCTGTTACCCTGCAATCAAGTCAGATTTACATTTCCTGATTGTTATTTTCATTAAATGGAAACGAGGATGTGTCGCTTCCTTTAAGCCTCCTGTGAATTCAAAGCTTTGAGTAAAACCTCATTAATCTGTACCCCATTTGTTCAGAGGATGTAATAATTTAGAAAAGTGCTGGGCTGAAGTTTACTTTCCTGGTATCTATAAAGAAAGGATTACTAACCCGTTAACCAAATTAATACTGCAAACAAGATTGGAAGAACAAATGGTATTAAACACCCTAAAGCGCTTTAGAAGCACCCATATACTTAAGGCCTATCTCAACTCAAAATATAAAATATTCCCAGAGTTTCTTGGGCTTCCCTGGTGGCGCAGTGGTTGAGAGTCCGCCTGCCGATGCAGGGGATATGGGTTTGCGCCCCGGTCTGGGAAGATCCCACATGCCGCGGAGCGGCTGGGCCCGTGAGCCATGGCCGCTGAGCCTGCGCGTCCGGAGCCTGTGCTCCGCAAGGGAGAGGCCACAACAGTGAGAGGCCCGCGTACCGCAAAAAAAAAAAAAATATTCCCGGAGTTTCTTAAAGCAGGATCACTGTCCAGCAACAACGATGAGAATTTTAAATGTCCCTTATTTGGAATAGTCCCCTAATTCACTATTCCCCTGCTTTAAACCCGGTTATTCCAAATCCCTGAGGCTAGGTTGAACTTGACAAACAAGTTATTAAGTTTGTGTAAAGACTAGGTTGCTTGTCAGTGTTACAAAGTGGTCCCAAAGTGGAGACGATCCTTCCCAGTGAGCAATGTTCAGGTGGACTTCTCGTGTCCAGCTTCTAGAACAGTCAGTTAGAGATGAGAACATTCAAATCATTCTGCGTATAATACTTTTTAAAGGTTTCAAACAAATTTTAAAGACTTCAGTTTTTTAGAGGAGTTTTAGGTTTACAACAAAATTAAGAAGGAGGTACAGAAGTCTCCCATATGCTCCCTGTCTCCACACGTGCAAAGCCTCCCCCGTTATCAATATCACTCACCAGAATGCTACATTTTTTTTTTTTTTTTTTACCAAGAATGAACCTACATTACTACATTATAATCAGCCAGAATCTGTAGTTTGACTCAGGGTTCACTGTTGATGCAGTACATTCTATGGGTTTGGACAAATGTTATAAGAACATGTATCCATCATTATAATATCATGCAAAGTATTTTTACTGCCCTAAAAATCTTTTGTGCTCTACCTATTCATTGCTCTCCACTGCCCCAGCAACCCCTGATCTTTTTTATTGTCTCCATAGTTTTGCCTTTTCCAGAATGTCAAACAGTTGTAATCATACAGTATGCAGCCTTTTCAGATTGGCTTCTTTCACGTGGTAATAAACATTTAAGTTTCCCTCATGTCTTTTCATGGCTTGATAGCTCATTTCCTTTTAGCGTTGAATAAGAGTGCATTGTCTGGATACACTTTACAATAATTTTTCACAAAGACTTGTCATATAAAAACCCACAGGCTTGGACCCTAGCACACTACCTACCACGGGGCTTTGCTTGCAAATACTAGGCATGTGAATTTTGAGCGAGTGAATGAATTAGTCTATTTCTGTATGTGCTGGAAAGTGTGGCATCGTGGTAGAGAGTTCTTTTCTGCTCTCTTGAGTAGGAAATGCTTTTTTCATCTCTCTAGGGAACTAAAATAAAGGACTTATTTCAAACCTTGAAATTCCGTAACTAGTTTAATAACATTTTAAGCGTGATCTGTCACTTGACCATATTTTCCTTCCCTGCCTCCCAGTTACCTCCTGAGACTGCAGATTTCTTTCTCAGGATATTATCCCAAGGAAGGAAAGAAACTCATCATTTCCTTATCCTCCTTTTCTGAACTGTGATCACACACTGAAAGCTCCATCCTGAGCTGATGTTTGAGAATCTGTTACCATGGAGCTATTCCCCAGCTCAAAGGATGGTTTTATTGCATACAGTGTTATAGGAAAAGAGAATGATAAAAATTAAACTTAAAAAAATCCTTATTAATAATGGAAATGGGGAAAATGTTTTTAAAATCAAATACATGGTGGAGTACAATGCATTTTTATGGTCTCCCTTTCTCTCCTAAGGGCAAAACATTGCCCTTATTTTTTGCTTTGTGTTTGTGGTAATTGTGTTGTTTTTAAAAGACCCCGCTGTCTACTAGCTTCTGGGCATATGTCCAAAATACAAGTGGACATTAACTCAATTCAGCAGATCAGATTTCCGTAGAGACCTCCAGAAGACTCCACTAGTCCATTCCTACCAACCTGCCTCTGACCTGTGCCCTCCCAGACAAAGCTACTTAAAGAAAAAATAATAAGATTCAGTGCTTGTGTGGAAGTCAAGAAGGATACAAAAGAGTGAAGGATAAATACAAGGTTTTGAAGCAGAGGTGACTTTGAGAATGAAGGTAACCCTGACACCGAGGCAAGTCTGAAGGGGACTTGATGTGGAGGCAATGTGATAAGCTATTCAAGTGAAGTATGCATCAGCCACAGACCCTGTCACTTTGCAGCCAGTAATGATCCTACTGTGACGGTTGTGATCTTTTTTCTTACATGGATTGAGTGATCAGGATTTATTGTTTTGGTAAACCCACAAGTTTAACAGTTCAGAGTTTTTCAGCTGTACTCTATTTCAAGTATTTTGTCCATTTTGTAGCACTTGGAAGCACATTAATAATGGAAGAAAAAATGGTATGTTTACCAAATGTCTCTTTTCCTGATAAAACCTCTGAAAAGTTATTATTATTATTATTATTTTACAACTTTTAGGAGAAAAGAAATTTAGAAATGCATTAGGAGCAAACAAAATGAGTTGCAGTTAAATCTTTCAAAATGTCTTAAAAATAGCTGTTAAGATAGTTGTCAAGTTTCCTGATTCTTTGGAAAGTGAAGGACAATAGCTTTGTTGGAGACAGAATCCAAAACATTCTCTGCTTCTAGGACCTTGGTCTAGACAGAAACTCAGGAGTGTGTCAGGTGCTAGGAGATGGGGTGTGGACCCATTGTTGGCCAGGAGCAGTATTTAGCTTTGGCACAAACAATACGAGGTATGCTACATAGACCTGACAACTGTCCTTGTGACACCAGGGGTCAGAAGTTAGAGAAATGAACAGGTTGTGACTGATAGTCAGCATGGATTAGAGGTTAAGAGCTCAGCCTTCCAATTAATGGTTAAGTGTTTAAACTCTTTAAGCCTCAGGCTTCTCATCTGTGAGATTGGATTCATAATTGTACTTACCTCATGAGGTAGTTGTAATGATGGAATTAGACAATATGTGTAAATTAGGTTAGCCATTTACACATAGTATGTTCCAGCATAGAGTAAGCATCTGATAAATATGAAAGTTACTTTTGTAAAAATCCAAAATCTCTTGAGAGGTACTTAGTGGATGCATATCTGCTTCAGCTTTACGGCGATATGGATCTCCCAGTAGAATATGTTGAATTTTGGAGATCATTTTGAAGGATTCTATTATATTGTTCTTGATTTCTTATAACTAGTGTAGATGGGTCTAATTCTATATCTCAATCTAGGTGGAGAGCTCAAAATTTTTCTATCATGGAAATGGCATCACTGATCAATGGAAAGCTTCATGCTGTACTTAATTCAGCAGGGCTTGATGTGAGGTAGATAAAGAGGAATGGCTATACTTTCCTTTTTTTCTTTTTCCTCTCTTTCTATTTTTTTTTTTTTAACCATCTCCATCCTCCAGATATCATGATTTCTATTAAGCAGTCTCTTGTTTCTCTGGTGGAGTGCTAGTATTCCACAGATGGAGAAACCACTTAATCTGGAGTCTCACATAGTTAGAGATATTTGCAGAGACCAACAATTTAAAATCTGATTGGCTGAACAGTGGACTACCTTAGAGTCTCAGCTGTCCAGAGAGAGCTATTCTGATGCAACCAACAGCTCCCCTTCTCCGTGATCCACAAGCAAATGCTCTTAATTTGCTAATTTCCTTGCTATTACTACATTGCAATATTTGCTCTCTCTTTTTCCTTCACCCCAGTAGGCCCATTTATGTAACATAGAAATCTGATTTGACTTACGGTCTGACTGCTATGGTTTGTTGGGCCCAGAATTCCTCTGGGGTCTGCATGATGCTTGTGAGGCACTGATTGCGATTACCATATGCAGTGTTCTACACTTGTCCTAAGAAATGGGTGTTTAGTCAGAGCTGTTACAGTAGTCAACAGACCTTTGCAGATTTCCGAGGTACGGAGTGCTGTGAGACATTTTCCAATAATCATGTCACAGAACAAAAATAAAATGCACACAGAAAACCAATTCTGTGGTGTGTTCGGAGGAAAACAAAACCAGAGCTTTCTTTTCTCCCTTTCATTGCAGTCTGGTATCTTCTAGACATTTAATTCCTTCCCACTAGTTGCCCTCCTGGGAGATGGGGACAACAAAAGCTCGTTTTGTTTTGTTTTTTAAATAAGTTGAAAGCAGTAAGTAGTAGACGAGAGCCTCTGACTTCTTAGTGATCAGTGTGGGCATTTCATTTCTGACCTTCAGTGTATTTACCTCCACAAGCTTCTGTAAATGGAAGACATCAGCTTCAAAGCCCTTCATGGCTCTGAAACATTTTCATCTATTGCTGAATGATTATATTTCCTGGAGACTAGTGGGATATAGATTATCTTCACTGGGAAAAAAAATGTTTCCAATTTAAACTTAATGTGAAGGGTGGTTCAATACTGGATATAAACAGCATGCGTCTGAGGCAGATGCAGATAAACCCTAACAGAAAGGTAATGAGTCTATCTTGGCCCTGGACGTGGGGGAATTAAGACTGAATTCTCAAGGTGGCACAGAGGCAAGTGAATTCTTACCCCAAGGCTGATAAATAGATAATAATGAGAAAAATAAAACTGCTTATTTGATGACAAAGTACAGATGTCTCCACTTGATTTCATATTAAATGGAAGGTATAACTGCCAATTTTGGGGGGAAATGAAGCTTTTTTTTTTCCCCTCAGAAAATGCTGAAGCAGATTGTCTATTAAAAAGCCTAATGGAGAATTTGAAGACAGAGACCTCACAGCAAGGCAAAGAGAGTAACTAGGCTGGGAAAGAGTGAATCTAATGGTGATAAGTCAACTTTCCTTCTGCCAGGAAGTTCAGTGCTGAAAATTCACATTATATAAACTCGATTTATTTATATCCTTTTTTTTTTTTTTTTTTTTTTTTTGTGGTATACGGGCCTCCCTCTGTTGTGGCCTCTCCCGTTGCGGAGCACAGGCTCCGGACGCGCAGGCTCAGCGGCCATGGCTCACGGGCCCAGCCGCTCCGCGGCATGTGGGATCTTCCCGGACCGGGGCACGAACCCGTGTCCCCTGAATCGGCAGGCGGACGCGCAACCACTGCGCCACCAGGGAAGCCCTATTTATATCCTTTCTTATTTGAGAGTATTAGAGCTATGGCTTCAACAGTTCATTGCTGTCAATATTCTCCTAAAATAAAAGGTGGTCAAAGGCATTTGTGTATTTTCTTAAGGAAATAAACCCCTAAGTCTGTTTAACACAGTTACCAAGAGAGGAAGTAGAACAGGTCAGAAATCTGTTTTTAATATTAAGTCAAGAAAATGTCTCCTGACTCTTTACCAAAGCAGTCCTTGAAAACTAGAGTCTTTTCATAACACACTCTGAACTGGTAAGTATATGTACCACGAGTCTCCCTTTCTTGTGAACATTTACACAAGCCTCCTATCTTAGGACCCATTTACTCCATTTCCTTCCTTGCGTATCATGCCATGTTATTTGATCAGCCTCCATTTGGAAATGTATACATTGAAATTCATTCATTCGGCAAATATTTATCTCCTATCTACTCTGTGCCAGTCACTGCCAACTCGGGGAAGAATAGGATAAGGTGCTTATAATCTGGAAGAGGAGACAGAAATGTCAACAGATTACAGCCTTGTCAGTGTCATAGCACAGGTGTAAACAGAGTGCAGTGGGGACAGAGAAGGAGATATTCTCAGGGGGACCCAGGAATGCCTCCCAGTGGTGGTGTATCTCCAAGGATGAACAGGGTATGTTTAGAATCTGTAGTCAAGCATGTGAGAGCCTTGTGGAAATAATGGCAACTAGAAGGTTATAAACGTATGTTGTTTATATAAAAGATAAGTCTTCTCAGAAATTAAACGTAATTGTAGAGGGTGTTAAGACATGGAGAGTAAATATCTTTCATTTGGAGGAAATTTAAGATATACAAGCGGGAATAATGCACTATGAAAAGACCTGTACGTGGCTATTGCTAGGTAGACATTGGAGTCTACAAGTACCTTTTTTTTTTTTTTCCTCTATCTGGAGTTCTACAGGAGCAAGAATCAGAGAGATTTGGTGCCTGGCTAGGCTTACTTAGATAACTTATTAATTTGCCAGGCACTACAATGACCAGTAGATATTGTATTTCATAATTAAAAGCAAACTAAGTCAAGGAAAGCTTGGATGTCTTGTTTGGGGTCGGGGGGTCTCAGAGCTCATCAGTAACAAAACCGTGAATTGGACTTGAAGCTCTTGGTTATATACTAATGCCCTAACTTTTCACAAAGTATTAGAAGGTTTAATTGTAGGAAGACTGAAAGTCAATATTGATTGACTGATTATTTACTAAAGAGCACAGTGTCACATGCCCTGAGATGTCTCCCCTGCAGGTCGCTAAGGCTGGTGCTTACTTACTAGATCTCATCCGCTTTCACCTACAAGGACATAGCTTGAGCAATTCTTTCCCCCTCTCCTGCATCATCAATATTTTCCTGTCTATAAGATCTTTCCTAACAGCATACCAACATGCTGGTTTTTATTCCATCATTAAAAAAAAAAAAAAAGAGGCTGAGTACAGAGATTAACTCTAGCAATTTTTCTCATTTTCGTCACTGCCAAACTCAGAGTGGTCTGTACTCCTGGTCTGTGTTTCCTCTCCTCCTGTTCTCTCTTAAGCCCACTCCCATCAGGCTTTTCACCCACAGCACTCGACAGAAACTGCTCCTGTGAAGGTCATCGGTGACCTCCAAGTTGTTGACATCAGTGGTCACTTCTTCAACCTCATCGTCATGGACCTGCAGCTGAACTGAGCAGTAAAAGGCCAATGCGGTAGGGCCTTCTCCTGCTCTAGGAGAGCCACCTTCCTTCCTTCTTGAAACATTTTCTTCCTTACCTGTCCTATGAGATAGGAGGACAACACATTTTCCTCCTATCTCATAGCCACTTGGATGTTTAATCAAACTTTAAAGATCATAATGTCTGACCTCATGAGCAAAGCCACTTTGACTCCCACCCCTAACCCTATCTCCCTCTCCCCTTCCACCAACTTCCCCACCTGAGTTCATGACAGCTCCACACTTGCAGTTCCTCATGAAAGAAAATTGTGGCTCAGCTCCTTTTTCTCACACTCTACATTCAGTCCATCAGCAAATTAATTTGGCTCTGTCATGACTGTGGTAGACTCTGACCACTTCTCAGCAGCTCTGCTGCTACTAAGCTATCATCACTTCATTCCTGGCTTATCGCAGTGGTGTCCCCTCCCCCTGCCCCATCTCTCAGCTTTTATCCTTGCTTAAGACTACTTTTAAGGCAATAACCAGAGTTACCTTGGTAAAATTTAAGTTCTTGCCTCAAAACATTCCATAAGGCTCATAAGGCCCCAAATCATCTGTCCTCCTATTTCCTCTGTGGCATTGTCTTCTATAACTCTCCCCCTCACCCACTAAACTCCAAACTCTCTGGCCTCCTTCCTGTTCCCCTGATTTAGGGATTAGCAAACTATCTGTAACGGAAAATATAGTACATAATTCAGGCTTTGTGGGTATGCGGTTTCTGTCACAGCTGCTGAACTCTGACATTGTAACGTGAAAATAGCCGTAAACAATGCACACATGAATGGATGTGGCTTTGTTCCAATTACACTTTGTTTCCAATAACGGGCAGTAGCTGGATTTGTCTACAGGCTGTGGTTTGCAGACCCCCTCTGATTCACCAGGTAACCCCTCCCTTAGAATCCTGGCTGTTTCCAATGCTTAGAATTGTCTTCTCCAGATAGCCACGTTGCTTCCCCCTCACCTCTCACCAGAACCTACTCAAGTGTCACCTTCTTAACGAGGTGTTTTTCAACCTGAGTACTGGCAGGACACACGTGGCATACTCAAATGAGAAAAGTTTAAGAAAGGTCTAATGGAGGTATGGGCAGGGAGTAGGTAGACCAGGAGGCGTATGTATATGCCAGGCCTGGTAAGCAGATGGGCCTTAGGCGGACAAGGAGTAGAAGCAGTTGTAGCTCCTAGGACAAGAGAAGTGGGTAGCCAGGATATCCTGAGAGAAGCAGTGACCTCTTGAACTCCTGCTTGGGCGCCCTATTATTGGAACCAGATCTGCAGCCAGAGGGCAAAGGAGGTCCCTGATACAGTCCCTGTGGTCAGCCACCTGGGACAGAAGAGTTCAGAGAAAGGTGGAGAATATATCTGATGAGCCAAAGGAAAGATAACACTCACATGGGGCTTCCTCATCCACCATATTGAAAATTACAACCAGGACCAAGTGTATCATTTAAGGGGCCACTTGTTTAAAAATTCAGAAGTTCAAGACAGTGGCAGTGGAGCATTGCACCCCACATGGAGCCCTTCTGATCTTGGGGCCCTGTGTGACTGCATAGGCTGCGCACCCATGAAGCCAGCCTTGATTTCAACCCTTTCCCCAGCACTGAATTCCCTATTCCTCTTCTCTACTTTGTTTTCTCCACTACACCTGTCTCAGTCTCACATGCTATATAATTTAACTGATTTGTTTAGTTTATTATCCCTCTACTCCACTTGAATTTGAGCTCCCCAGGCAGAGATTTTAATATCTTTTGTTACATGCTGCATATAATGTCTTAAACACTCCCTGGTACATAGTAAATGCAATAAATATGTGTAAATATATACAATTCTCCTGGAAAAGGGAAGAAGAAAGGCCACAGAAAGGGATCATCACACTTGTAGATTTAGCTTGGTTCCCTTTCCATAGCCCTTCTCTTCATAAGCCAAAACCCAAAGCTGAGTGCAGGCCAGTATCTCTCATTGGAAAGGATAATTTTTAAAATTCTCAGTATTTAAGATCATCTGCCTTAGTAATTTCTTATCTAGAGGAAGTCATCAAAACAAGACCTCTAAGTTAAATTAACAGTTGGCATTTAGAATAGAAATGTGTGCATGAGTATAATTTTTAAGTTTTCTAAGGATTATTTCCATGTTATGAACTTAGCTAATATTTATTCTTTGTGGTCTGCCTATCCTAGAATGATTGTTTCTCAGAGTTCTGTGCTTGGCCTACGTCTTCTCTCACTATACACACTTCACAGCAAACTCATCTGTAGCCAGTGAATCAAAATAGCACTTAAAGTAGATGAGGCACAAACACGATCTCCAGCCTATATCTTCCACCTGGGCTTCAAAATGTGTATGCTACAGTCCAACTGCCTACGACATATCATTACTTGTAAGTCTCATAGGGATAGCAGACCCACTCAGAACGGATGTCGCTGTATCCCCCTTCTCCCACTCCAGCCACCAGCCTGCTCTTCCTGCTTTGCCTCTGAGAACAGGATCTTCATCCCTCATGATCCCTGCCAGAAACCTAGGAGTCTCTGGTGACTTCTCCCTCTTCCTCATTTACCATCTAATTAGCCCAACAGCCTATTGTTTTTCACCTCCTAAATCCCTCTCATATCTGAGTCTCCTCCTCATCTTCACATCTGTTACCCTAATTCATTTTGACAGTGGTCCCCTAGGTAGCCTTCTTGCCTTTAACCATGCTGTTAAATCTGTCATTCACCATGCTGCTAATGCAGGCTTCTTACATGTAGATCTTACCATGTCTCTTCTGTTATTTTTTCAGCAGCTTCTCTTCACCTATAACATAAAACCTGAGCTTCTTTAGATGGCGAGTAGAATCCTCCAATGTATTATCTCCCTCGATGTCTTGCCAATGTATGATACTTTAATGAGTGACTTGTACTTATCCAGCCAAATCTTTTCCATGGTCTCGAATGCCTCTCCCTGCCTTAGCACCCAGTGTTGTTCCTCCTACAGAGAATGCTTTCCCCAGTGTATCCGACCCAGCAAATTTCTGCTTCTCCTTTAAACCCACCTCCTTCCCTCTGTGCCCCCTGCACATTGTAATGAGCCCATTACAGCTTTGCATCGCACATTGTGACAGTTGGCTTAGATATCTGGCTCTCCACTAGATTCTAGGTTCCTTTGGAGAAGAGACATCTTTTTATATTTGTAGCCCCATGTCTAGCACAGTGACCAGCACACAGTAGGTGCTAAATAAATGAGACGAACAGATGCTACATTTCCATTTTGGCTATTACACAATGTTCATGTGTGTGCATGTGTGCATAAATTTGAAGCACAGGTCTAGAACTACAATCATAATTTGAAATACTTAAGTCTTAAAGTCTTTTAAACAATATTCTAAAGTAATTATTAACTACTCTCTAATGATTTTTGCCTAGAAAGTACTAAAGGAAGCTAATTTTTTTTTCCTAATGACTGTGAAAAAGTTACTTTTTAAACAAAAAATTAGTAGTTTATAACCGTCAAATTTATTTATAAGCTTCAAAAAGAAAATACAGTATCTCTTCAAATGTATATAAACAAGTACACAATATTTAATCACACTTAGGAACAAAATATTTCAAGAGTTTAAAAAAGTATAGTTGTATAGACTAAACTGAGTATCAATCATATTTAATTAAAAGTTAATATTTTAGACACATAGTTTATGTTGCAATTATTATTTATGTCTTAACCCCATAGCTATGTCACTCTGCTTCAGATAATAACTCCTTTTAGTTCAGATGTATACTAATTTTAGAATGTATTGTCAGAGCCTGAAGGTCAGATTAAAATTTGGCTCTAATATTTGAAAAGAGTAGCATGTGCTATAACCATGCCATGTTCCCTGGTTTTCTGAGGGGCACATTAAAAGGATTATATTCTTGTTGGAAGAAGATATAGGGCAATAAACAGTTTTGTGGGTAATTAAACAGTGAAGTGAAGCCGAATCTTCCAGTTACCAGCAAAAGGCTCTTATTGCAAATATGTTATGGTACCATGAAAATTTCCTTTTGTATATTAGGTTTTTTTTAGAGATATATTAGTTTTTATAACATATTATTTTAAGAGCTTGATTATTATTAGCTTTATACTGAGCACTTGCAGATGTGTACACTGAAAAGAATCCTAAACTGAATTTCCAAAATCCAAGTTAATATCACTAGATCCAAAAATAACTTTTCACTTTCTATAAACTATTTCTGTACCCATAGAAAAGCAGGGAGAAGAGAAGGGAGGGCTGACATTTAATCCAGAATAGATATGCCTTTGGGTAGAGATAGCTGCTGAGTAAAGCTGACAGATTTCTACAAAAAGTGCAGTTCGTAGATGGAAAAACTGTATCTACAGGCTATTAAATCTGAACTTTCTGAACAAACACAGTGTAGCTAACCCTAGTCATCTCTGAAATAAGATATTATTCATCTTGGAGTAGCAGTGATATTCACTGATTATATTAACTGAATTATGATTATTTAAAACATAGTAAAATATACAAAAAGAACTAGAAAATCATTACATTATTCTTCTCTGGCACTGTGAATTGAATGTTGATATCGTTTACCCTTTGACCCCATTTTTAAAGACAGCCTTCTAAAAGAGATACATTATTTGACAGGGATGCGTAAGCTTGGAGAAAGTTTGGAAAAATGGTAGCTGGAAAAATTTCCCTGATACTGTAATACATGTGATGGTGGTTTTATTCTATGCACCAAATTTTGTGAAAGAAACTCAATATCAGTCTACTGGGAAGCTTGGATGGCACGCCAGAGCCTTTATGACAGGAAGTAGGGATGGCTGGGCCTCCATCTGTCCATCCACATTCATTGTAAAGTGACTCAACTCTCCTGAATAAGGACTATTCATTATAGTGATGTTCAGACACGATTTTCTTCTATTGCTCACATTCTCTTCTATTTCATCTCTCTTCTTGTTTCCCTAACTACACACACACACACACACACACACACACACACACACACTGACACGCATAAATAAACTTTCAAACAAAAGGTTCTCACTCCTATGGCCATTTCCCTTTGGCTGTTCTTTGAAAAATCAGACATGATGTGCTATCACATATCCTTGGTTTGTCCCAGTATGCATGTCCATTTAAGGGCCATCAGTCATGAATAAGTTATGATTCCTGTGTATGGTTGTTAGAAAATTAAGATATCTTGACGTTGCTCTGATAGTTTAGGATTCCATATTTCACTGAAGCATGGGCTTCTTCATATATAGTTCCATTATAACATTGTGTGGGATCTTGTCATAAGAGTTAAATGTCAGATGGCAAGTGCCCATTTGCAGGGGTCAGTAATGAAAATAAACTGAATCTCAGCTTTTTGGTTATGAATTAGCAAATGAAAAAAAGTATTCTGATTGAGGGAAGCCACCATGGATCATTTATAATTCCTCCTATTCCTTTTCTAACATCTAAGATCTTTTTGAGTAGTCTTTTATTTGAGTAGGTAGTTTGAAAGCTAATTTGACTCCTTAAGTAGACTATTTGAGGTAGAATGATTCGTGGAGATTTAAAACGTAACTTGATTTACAAAAAAAGTGATCCGTTTAGGGAACATTTGCAGTCTTTTCTTTCATCCCTTTACCTTCAACTTTCCCAAGGTTGATCAAGCATTGCCCATAGAGTATAATTACTATGGAGGGAAAGCTTACATATTCCATTATGGGTTAAAGAGACTTCATGGAGACCATAATAAACAGTGTTACTGTGGTGATCCATAAGATCTTCTCTTTTAAAGGATCTAACAATTTACTTAACTGCTCCCTGCTTTTACTTTCTCATTGGTAAAATGAAGGGCCTTATTTATATGTTCCCTTAAATCCATTCTAGCATTAGTAGTCTATAATCTATGATGGTTGATTTGCTTCAGATTCGGTTCTCCTTCTGTTTGCCACTGATGGATGGGGATGTATTCTCAGCCCAGCCTCTTCTTTTTTTTTTTTTTTACGTTGTTTATTCGGGATATCTTGTTAATTCTTTTTTTTTTTTTTTCACATATAGAATCTAAAAAAAAAAATGGTTCTGAAAAACCTAGGGGCAGGACAGGAATAAAGACACAGACGTAGAGAATGGACTTGAGGGATGGGGAAGGTTCAGCTGGGACGAAGTGAGAGCGTGGCATGGACATATATGCACTACCAGCCTCTTTAGACAAGCTGTCCCTTCTCTCCTACACATCTCTTCGCAATGGGGCTTTCCTCCTTGACTGGCTAAAGGTGGGCCCGCCTGCCTCCACCACTGCCTCCCTCAAGTGTTGGCAACGTGTGTATCAGAGGATCTTCATGCTGCTAAAACAACCATGCTGCCATGGCAATGGAGGGCTGAGAGTCCAAAGATCTTGAAATATTAGATTTGAAAGCAATAGCAACATTAACAGTGAGTGTCCCAGTCATTTTCTGTTTTTTAACAGAATTGAAACCAAGATTTAAAAATATAAATAAAATTATATTATATATAAATAGTGAACAAGTTAGTAATCATAAGCTTTCATAATGTATGACAGTGACACATTACAAAAAAAAAAAACCCACCAAACCACTGTAATATTTACTTAGACATTCTAAGACTGAGACAGTGAAGCATTGGAACACACTTTTTAGGGTTGTTGTTTTTTTCCCTGCAATAATGGCCAATTATGCTATTGTAATTACCTAAGCAAGCTATTGTAATCACCATCAGTCAACCTCAGTTCGACTGAATCAGAGGAAGAGATCTTAAATCCTATAAAACGCTTTGTAGCTGACCATTTCTATAGTACTAAACCTCAGAATTTGTCCCATGAGCTATTTCCATCGTGCCTATTTTTAAAAATCCAAATTAAAACTCTACCCTCAGCAATGGTTCTCAAACTTGGATGTATAAGCATTGCCAGGGGTGCTGCTTAAAAGTGTAGTTTCTCGTGTCCTAACCCTAGAGATACTGATAGAGAAAATTTGATGTGGGAATTAGGAATTAGCAATTTCAATAATCTTACCTCATCAAGGAGATGAGAATTTATCAGATGAGAATCTAGAGTGGAATAGAGAGACTCAGAAGTTAATCAATTTTTTGGATATGTATAATCTTCTGAAGTCATATTCATATATTTATTTATTTTAAAATAGTATTAATTTACTTTTAAAAATCTTCCAACATTTAATATAAATGAAGTATTAAATGTTACATGTAATCACTGAATTATTTGGAAGTGACCATTTTCATTCAAAGAATATAGTACAGGTTTAAACGAACTAGTCTTTAGTTCACTAAATATCAGAGTTTCCTAGTTTTTAATTTGATATGTCACAGCTCGGCGGTTACGTTCTTTACCTTATTATAACATATTATGTTACAGCTAGATCTTGTTTCAGTGTTCCAGAGAAAATTTCCTGGAGCACTGGCTGGTTATCAGGGCTATTCTTTTTTCTAGTCAGTGTTCTTACTTTTGTTTCTTGTGTATATTTCATCTTATTTCCTCAAGGCCTCTCAGAGTAGCTTGAATGTTGGCTTTCAAAAAGATTGTTTGTGAAAGGCGTGGGGAAATAAGTTGAAATGTCTAGACAATGAAAAAAAGGAGGTTAGCCAAATATTAAATGCATGTTTCTAAAGGAGTATCATAATGATTTCTAAAAAAATTTTCTTTCTGTAACCATCCATCATAAATAATGAGATTTGCTTTGTGACTACCAATGTGTTATTTTTCCATAATGGCTTTCTTCTGAAGACCCGCCTTGTCTTACACATGGTTTCCTTTCTGTCTCTTAATGAGGGACAAAGCTGAAATATTCTGGATGGTGTTTTATCTTGATGTTCTCAAGAGAGAATTATGTGAAGATCCTAAAGTCTTAAAGATATTCTATGAAAAAGGTTTATCTTCTCTTCATTTTAAGAACGTTTTTCCTATAATTTTAAATTCTTTTTTAATTGCAATATAGTTGACATATAACATTATATTACATATATTAGTTTCAAGTATACAACATACTGACTTGATGTTTACATCGTGTATACTGTTGTGTATACACAACAGTATACACAATTTTTACATTTGTGTATATTGTAAAATGATCACCACAGTAAGTCTAGCTAACATTTGTCACCATACATAGGTGCAACGTTTTTCTTGTGATGAGAACTTTTACGGTCTACTTTCTTATCAACTTTCACATATGAATTACACTATTATTAACGATAGTCACCTTGCTATATATTATGTCCCCATGACATTTATTTTATAACTGGAAGTTAGTACCTAAAAGCATTTTTTGACATGCAATTTTTTTTCTATCATTTCCACTTGAGATAAGTAGTGTTTGGTACATGCTTTCTGACAGGTCTTATCTATATTAAAATTTGGATATTTTTATCATGCATTTCTTGCATTAGTTTTATTTTTTAATATTTTGTTAAAGTATCGTGTATCTTGATTACTAAGGGTTTTTTATGACCCTTAAATTTGGTGCCCGAGGTAAATGCCTAAGTGGCCTCACCCTAGACCGACCCTATCCCTATTAGTAATATGCTCTGTAGAGAGAAAGCACAGTATTAAAGAAGCATTAACAGTGTATCTCAGCAACTAGCGAGGTATCTAATGTGGGGCAGAACCTCATTAAATTGAATTGACGTTTTGGTCAGCATTTAGTTGCAAGTTTTCCTTATTTTGTGTTATCTTAAATTTTCCAGAATGAGTCACTATAATTGCCACTGATTTATTATTTTCTTTATGGTATTTATATTTCTTTCTATTGTGAAATAAGGGCTTTTAGTTACATGAAGATATATGCAAAAAATATATATTTTAAAATACACTCTTTGCTTTTATTTGTAACATAATCCCAAAATATCCCAATAGATATCCTGAGTTTTCTCCAAAGTTGTCTGTTCTTCCAGGGGTTTCAGTGTTCTTCAGAATCATTCTTTTAGAATCTGCCCTTGAACAATCCCTTTTGGAAGTGAAATAAACAGTGCTGAGTCTTCATATAATGCAGTGACCTTGCTTTGTATTGACAAAAATATCTGTTACAGCTGCTTCTTATGTACTGCATGTATTGATGTGTTTCTGAAGGCCCAGATCAGTGAGTAGAAGCTATAACTGTACACTCTCTTTGTAGATGTTAGAAAAAAAAAAATTCCTTTAGACCACAGAGATTTTTGGCAATATCATTTCAGATTGAATTTGCACTTGGAAACTTAAACCAGGTAATCCTTGTAGTGTTTAGCTATTGAAAAGTTTTTATATTAATGATATATTTATGCTGTTATAGTTTGGTCCTAGCAGCTTTTCTAAGTAATACCATTACTTTCTTGGAGCTGAATCTTAGCTGCAAAAGGTTTGCTCTGATCTGAAGTTTAGCTTAATGGCTGTTGTTTAATATAACAGTTTAAATAAATAGCATACCTTATTTTGATGAACTTTTTACTTAATGCTCTGAAAGTTACCTTGAAATAAAATAGGTATGGCTTCTGCATATTCAGAGTCAAATGCATTTTTTGATAATACACTGTTACTACAATATGAATAATTACTATCTAAATTATAATTTAGACATTTCCTGCCACGTGAAGTAAAATTGACTCTCTAAATGTCCTTTAAACTACCCTTTCTCTGACCCAGAAGCTATGTGTGTCTCCATTGCCTAGCACTATAAACCTATAGGTTTCTTTTTAATATTTATTAACTATGAGAATCTACATGCTTACATTTTCTTTCAGGATAACTTTCTTTCCCCAGTTAATATTATATCGTGTATCTTTTATGTCATAAAATCGTCTTTGAAAGTACAATTTTTAGTACTTGCAGAATGTTTCATTGTATGGCTATATCATAATTCACTTAACTATTTTTGCCTATTTTGGGGTATATAAGCTGTTTCTAATTATTATATTGTATTATTATACATTGGTTTTCAATGCACATCTTTATTTATAGATGCATTATAAATATATCACCACATCTCAGATTCTTTCCCTAGGATTAATTTTTAGAATTTTATTCATGAAGTAAAAACATTTGTAAGGCTTTTGGATACATACTGCCATTGTACTTTCCAAAAGCATTGGTATAATTTCATTTTTAGAAACAAGTCCCCATTTAGAGAAATATACAAAAATAACCTCAAAGTCTTCATGTACTAACACCTAGTAATTTATATTGTTTCTGCTTTCCACATTGTTCTATAGGACTGACGTTTTTGCATGCTAACGTTCTGATTCTTGCAGTGATGCTTAGGCTTTTTTCTACTCTTGCCAATGCTCAGAATTAGCCCAGCTGTCTGAGTGGTCACTTTTCTCAGTGGAGATAGGCTTTTCCTCAACAAACTGGGGAATAGCTCATATCCATACAGACTTTCTAGATTCCGTGACTATTTCCTTGACAGTCTGAAGAAGTAGAATCTAAGTGTTTTTACTGATTACTTTGTAGAGCAGTAGTCTTTAAAGTGATGTATACATTACAATCCCCTGAGGTTTAAAAGACAGTATAGGAAATTTTATTTATATTTTTAATTTTAGTTTTTAACAAAATTCTTTGTCCAGATTTTATAAATTCTATAAACTAATAGTATAATAGAGTGTGTATATAATTTATAAATAAACATATATTGGGGTTAAATGCTCACATTTTTAAACTCATGAGTGTGTACTTATGGCAGAGATTGAAAATTGCCTTCCAAAATCCATCTATCCTTCCTTCCTTCCTCCTTACTTAGAAAAACACACTTTTTCAGTTGGGCACTTCGCCACACGTCTAAAAAATTGCACTCCCTGGACTCTCTTTGTAGTTAGCTGGAGCCTCATGACTAAATTTTGGCAAATAAAATTTCAGCAGAACTGTGTACAACTTCCCAGAGGGTGCCTTGAAAGGGAGAAGGCATGCCATTCCTCACCTTCTTCCTCCCTCTTACATCTTAAACTCCAGACGTGATGCCAGGCATCTCAGCAGCTAGTTTGGACTACGAGATGACTATGAGGGGGATAACACCTACCGTAGTAGAAAGTTAAGATGGAAGGAGATTAAACCCTGATAACCCTGTAGAGCTGTCATACTAGCACCCACCAGCATAATTACAACTTGTATCTTGATTAAACCACTGTTTTGGGGGCCGGGGGCTCTGTTTCTTGCATGCAAATCCAATCTTAATTGATAGGGTAACAAAGATGTTGGAGTCCGTTGTACTCGAGTGTTTCCCCTTTCCATTTAGCAACTCTTATAACAGATGCCTGAGCCATTTATTAGGCAGGGAGAATGTAGGTGCTTGTTCTGCACTTAGGAGATCATTGTCTATCAATAAATTGAAACTGTTGAGATGTTTCTAAAAGTCCATGATTTGGCTTCGGGAATATTAATTTTTCCATGAGTTCCTGGTGTTCACGGACAGAGTATAAAATCTTTATAAAGGCACACTAGTATAAGGCCAAAGGAAAAGGCTCCTTTCTGCTATCTGTCCATTCTTTCTAAGAGAAGGTGAAATCAGTACCATTTTCCAAGCTCGCAAATCATAATGTACCTTGCCAAAAGTGGAGAGATGCAGTTTTAAAGATCTCTTTATTGTTGATTAGAAAAGGATTTAGAATGGCTTCTTTTAGGTCATATACTCTTTCTTTTTGATTAAATTTTGACGTTTTTAAAACAGCAACTAGCTATTGTTAATAATAATGGTAGGCAAGAAAGGAATATGTTTGATGAACAGGGAAATACTTTTATTCAGGATTCTTAAAGTGTTTCCTGAGGAGTCATAGCTCCTAAGGCATTTTATAATCTGTCCCTGGTTACCTCTTCTGCCTGCCCCTCCCCACTCGCACTCGCCCAGGTCACTGAATTCTTCATGCTGTCCAGCTCCCTGAACATTCGCCATCGTACATGTTCTCCCAGTACAGCGCCCCTCCCCCACCATCCAAGGCTCAGCTTTGACCTCACTTTGCACAGGGACCTCTTCCAAAATAATCCCTCTCATGGGTTCCTATGGCCTTCAGAACTTACCCATTCCCAGCAGATATCATACTCTTTCCTACGTGCTGGTTGATCGTGTGTGTTCCTAACTAATTGAGAGCTCCTCAAAGGGGCCACTCTTTCATTCAGCACTTAATTTAGTACCTGGCACATAGTAAATACTTAATAACAATGGAATGATGAATACATTATACATTATTAGTGATGGCACTTTTATCTATCTCATTCTAATGAATAGGTTTCTCCATCTCATACTCAAGACATAAACACCATAATATCTGAGCATGTCAATAATCCTTCACCTAATTATTGCAAGGTATTATTTTTAATGTCATTTTTCATGGTTGTAGTTGTACATTTGCCAATGTGCTTACAGAAGATAAAAGCTACAAAAACAGTAACAGGAGTTTGAATTCCAGATTCAGAACCGTTGTATATATATTGTGTGTCTTTGTAAGCTTCTCTCTCCTGTGTTTCCTTAAACTACAGGGGCTCTAGGTAGAGTTCATTATCATAATAACAAATGTGTGAGGTCACTGTTCACCTCATTTCTGAATGCTAGATGCATTCGTGCCGTTAGTAAGGAACTAAGAGCGTCTGCATTTATTAATTAACATTTTGAAGCACCTTCTGTATCTCGAGCATTGTATACATTTGGGCAGCTAAATACTTATATTTAAATTTTTGATGATATTCTGTATATTAAAATACAGTAGTATCTCATAACAAACAAATGCTAACATTTTACAGCCTTTTACAGCTAAAAAAGTAGTTCTTATATGTATATACATACTTTAATTCCTCTATACGTACATAATACTTTACTTTTATATGTATATATATACTTTCATTTAAATAATCCCCATTTTAAATATCAGGGACCTGAGGCTAAGAGAAGTTGAAAGAAGGCATGAAGTGAAAAATGACTTTTTAGAAGGGTTTACCTGATTGGATATTGTGCTTTAACTTCATTTAAATTGCTACCTCTTCTTATTCACACCCATTAAATAGTGAACCCATCAGTTACAAGATGTGTTTAATTACTGTTTGGTTTTGTATGTGCTCTAACATGAAAACCTTTCACTCGAAATTAAAGGGCAGTCTGTTTGATTTTGCTTCATCGTGTCCAATATATTCTAAAGATACTTATTTGATATGACTAAAGAAGGATTGCTTCTTCATAAAAGTTGCATTGCTTTATTTTGAGTTACTAGTAGTCTTTAGTGAAATCCCTATGAACATGTAGCATATTACATATCTGGCCCCAAAAAGAAACTAGTTTTCATTAGCAAAATAATTTTTTGATTACCATAAATTGACGAAAATGTTGACAATAACCATTTATCCTGGATCAGCCACACACAGTTGTTACCGTGGACAAGGTTCTTAACCTTTCTAAGTCTTCGTTTCTCAAGAAGAAAATGCGAAAATAAGAGTAGCTACCTCCAGGGGTGTGGGAAGGAATGAATGAGAGAATGTGTGCAGAGCCCAGAGTACAATGTGTGGTGATAGCAGGCACGCAATAAACATTAGCAGTTAGTATTCTTATTTTTGTTTTTTTTGTGGCTGGACTTACTACCGTCTTGGATGGGAGGGGCGGCAGTGGCAGTATTTGGGTCTGTTGATTCGCAAGTGGTTAGAAGGTTAGATAAAACATGATACTGGTGAGCTTTCTGCTCTGGCTGTTCTTGGCCGGTAAGGTGGGTCCAAAAGAACCTTTTACTGTTAATAAGGATAACGACAACTAGCATGGCAAATATCATTTGTGGAGTGCCTACTATGCGCTACATTAAATGCTTCCACTTATTGCTTCATGTAATTCTTCCACCAACACTAAGAAGTATACACTGTTATTACTGCTATTTTACAGATCAAGAAACTGAGGCACGCTCAGGCAAATTGGCTCCAGAGCTCAGACCCTGAAGCTCTTTGTGCCACCTTTTACATTGTGAAGAGAAGTGAGCAGAATTCCATGGGTACATGTGCTCAGTGCAGAGATTGTCACATATGTAGCTGCCTTGTTGACTAAGCGCAATTTGTTAAATGTAATTATAAAACAAATTTTCTTTAAATCCCCTTACGTCCACTCTATGCAGCAAGTTTTTTCCTTGCCCATTGATACATGTTCAGGCAGGCCTCGTGACTTTTCTGGACACTCTTGGATAATATGTCCTATAGTACTTTTTAGGCAAAATCACAGATTCAATTTAATAATTTAAATCTCCAGGCCATGTAATATTTAATATTCTAAACTGTATTTAAAGTTCCTCCCCTCGAGCTCCAAGCTCAGGGCTCCCAGAGACAGGAACTATCCCTTTCCCTGCCATGGTCTCCTGTCTCTTTCACCACCTGGCTTTCTGCTTCTCCATCCTGTTTGGTAATATCGGGTTCTGACTCCTCTGGGTTTGGGGCACTGGGATGGAGGGAAGGATAGGAAAGTTCTTCCTTAATAAATACCATAGTGTTAGTCTAGCATTCCTGCTCTCTGAACTTGGGGACGTGGGACTAAAGCGACTTGACTGTGAAAGCTTCCGTTGGTTCTGTGTAGACTCTCCCTGCTGCAGTTGTTTTAATGGGGCAAAACATCTCTATTCTGGCTAAGAAAGGCAGTGGTCTGTCCAGTTTTGGAGATCTGTTGACCCTATCCAGATGGTCTTCTTGGATATGACCCATTCTGATTCCCTCTTCCAAAATGCCCACATCTAGTCCAAAGAAAGCACTCACACATTAGGAACCCCAGTGTATGCTGGGAATTGGTCATTAACTTAGCAATCTTCCTTTTGCTCTACCATAAATAGAACTGACCAATCACTTGGCATTTAGGTATCTTGTGCATGAGTCAGACACCAATCTACATGCCCATCAAACTGCAGGGGACAAATATTGAGGTCTCCATGAGGTCCTGCTGAAGTCTCTCCCCAGTCTGAGGTAAGGGGTAGACATCTCCTATCCTCCAGAGTTGAATGCACAGCTTGCCAATAACTTTCTCCAAAAAAATTCTCCTCCCTAATTTCCAGCTCTAGAAGTTGAATGGGGATGTGGCATTTAAGAACTGCATACCTGGTTCTTAGAATCCTCCTTTGGGAATTCAGCATATGGTCTAACTCCTCCTTTGCAATGTGTTAATTATTGTGTTGGTGCTTCAGCCCAAAACTCCTATTTTAATATTCTATTATGTATATAATAATTACTTTCAGATAAATTGGATTTCCATTGTGTGCTTTCTTTTCTTCAACCATTTTCTTCCCTTTCTCTCTCTCTCTCCTATCAAGAGAACTGAATTGGAGGCATATGGTGGGAATAATAAGGGAGTGCTGTATATTTCACATATCCGCTCACATGGCGAGGGAGATGTTCAAGCAGCCCAGTGGTTGAAGACAGCATCATCATTTATCTCATAACTCATCCTCTGTTACTATTCCCTGTGTTTAGGTTGGCTTGTTGACTCTCTTCCTTGGGGACTTTTTATAGGAGGTGCAGTTTGCTATACAAGTTGTGAACTACAGACTCTGGGGTTAGATCATCTGGATCAAATCCCAGCCCCACCACTGATTAGTTGTGTGTCCTTGGGCAAGTCATTTAATCTCTTAGAACCTCAGTTTCCTCATCTGAAGAATAGGGATAATAGTACTTGCCTTATAGCATTATTGTGAGAATTAAATGAGATAATATACATAGGGCTCTTAGAACAATGCCTGGCCTATAGCAAGAACTATGTAAGGGGTAGTAGCAGTAGTTGTAATTATTGTTATTACTACTACTACTGCTATTCATCTTTTAAGATTCAGTTTAAATATCTCCTACTTTCTGAATTCTTGGGGGATCATCCCAATCAGAATAGGCTAGCTTTTAATCTGTGGTCTCACAGCACTTTCTTTGCTTTGCTGCCACCCTTGTCACAAGGTACCCAGGTTAGTGCTAGCATATTGCCTTCTCCACTAGCCAGTGTTCATTTCAAGGTCATTGTACCTCTTTCTGGGCACAGTGCTTAAACATAGCAGACATGGTCAACAAACGATAATTTCTTTCCCCTCTCATTTTTGTTGAATAGTTTAATCTAACTCTTAAGATGTAAAAATTAATTTATAATATTTAAAGAATATTATAAAATAGGAATATTCTTTTAAAAATGTGTGTAGAAGGCAAATACCATGTAAGTTAAAAGAAAAGAATTTTCTTCTTATTAATAAAGTCTGCCAAATATTTGCAACCGATATTAAACCAAGAAAACACTCTGTTTTGTACATATAGTAACAAAAGCCAACATTTACCAAAATATTGGCTTCTTAAAGAAAGTAGGAAAGCAAAATATTTAGAACAAGAATGTCTTTAGTAACTGAGCACACGTTAATGAAAAATGTGAGCCTGGATTCAGTTGTTTATACATATTGTCATCTTTGGTTTTCTCTGTATAAAGCAGAGATGGGCAAGTCTGATCTTTGTCTGAAATGCTTTTGTGGCAGCAGCGATAAGGTGAACCCTGGCGTAAACAGCATAGTTTCCAGAGCAAAGTCTTTGAAAACACCACAACTAGTTATAACATATGTGTTGTTTAAACAGGTTCTGCCTCATTTTATCTGTCTACCCCAAGGGGCTTGGAGCTTTACTATTCTCAAACTCCCTCAGTCTCAGCCCTGTCATCCAGTATAATGGTCTACGTAAATGCATTGTACTTGGAAATGCCTTCACTTGAGTCAAGGTCATGAAGGTTTTAACATCTCACAGCCAAGTCATGATAAGCCACTCACAGGTATAGATGCCCTTAATGTTAATAATTTGGGGGTGAAAAGGGAGGGGTCAGACAATTATTGATTGGGAAGAGGCTTAGTTCTTGTGAATTTGGTAGTCATTAAAAAAGAACCTGAGGGGTAAGAACTCTATTTCTGAAAACACATTTACGAAACTATTGAGATTATTGGAATGCCTTTTTTCTTTTCTGAATCTAATTTTTAAAATACCTCTTTTGATACACACACAAAAAGGATGAGGACATTTTCCCCTCATCCTTAGCAACCTTGAAGAGTCCGCACCACTATTCCTCAGGGAATCTGCAATATTACTCTAAAAGAAGTTTTAACAGCGTACTATTATACTATTGTATATCAGTGTCCCTGACGATTGCTTTCCTTCACTGCAACAAACAGACGCTTTGTTTCCAGAATATTCCTGAGTGCAACTCAGTAAAATTTTTTGATAGGAATGCTTTGCCAAAGATGTCATTGACAGGAATCAGTTTGGAAGTTACGGGGTTGAGTCTGACAGTAGTTCCTCCCCCAGCCTCCCCATTAAGCTTAGTTTGGGAGAGTTGGATATGGGAAGGATCTAGCTAATAGTTCTTAAACTACTGCAGCATAATTCTATTTCACGTGGAATAGCGCACCAACAAAAACTTCGAACCAAATAAACAGTGACCGTTTGAAATCTGTTTTATAGTTACGAATCCCACAATACTATGCATGCTTAACATATGAAAAGATATTTTGACAACCACCAATCAGTTCAAATATCATGTGTTCTACAGTATTTTGAGGGTTGTTAATAAGAATTGCATAAGGAACAGAAAATAACTAGAAATGATATTAGTCAAAGATATCAAAATTTAGCATAAACACTTCAGTTACTATTACAATTCTATAAATTATTTATAAGTCCTTTCTACTAAGCATTTGCAAGTGTGTGCACTAAATATTTGCTAAGTAGTATTTCCCTCCTAAATTCCTTGTTGATACTAATCCAGAATATCTCTTCTCGGGTGTGGGAATCATTCAAGATTGAAGCTGAGGGTTCCATGGTTTATCTCTATAATTATCTCTGTTTTCTAATTCATTTGTCTCCATGGCCATAACCAGAGACTATAAAATAAAGGTTCCCGTAAGTATCTCTCAATGCTGTGGGTGTTTTTTAATATGTTTTTGACAGAAAGCATTTTTTTAAAACATATTGTCAGACATATGGACTGTGTCTTTCTCTCCATCAGTCATTTTTAAGAACTGCTTCAATTGCTAATCAACAGAGATTCATTAAGAGCATAAAAAAATAATAATAACCCCAGAGGATGAGTCACTACCTGTTACGTTTTATTCCCTTTGGTCAGTGAAAATATCAATCTCAAATAATTAAAAACCGGACACTCATACACATGTGGATTTCAGTTTGCTTGTGAGCAGGATTGTCCTGTGGCAGGTACATACCAACGATAGGATCAAAATCTTGGGTCAGGGTTTTGCATCAGACTGGTGGTGGTGGCTTATTCCATTAGCTGGTGTGACAGTGACTTCCAGCCATCCTCCCTGCTTGGAGGGGAATGTTTACACACATGCATAACTTCTGTCCCTATTTGTGAATACCTCAAAATCCTCACCGTAATTCAGTTTGGCATCCGCATTTATGGTCCAATGACTAAAATTTCAGACTATAGTGTATCGGTCATTTTATTATTTATTACTTATAAAAGTGTTTTTTCAGCTTTCAGTGGGCATGTCTATTTTAGAAAAGCACTGCGATATACTACATATCCAGGAAATCTTCCTTTTAAGGAGGACTTGGTGAGTAGGACACAGCTAAAGAGAGCTTTGACAGGTGTGCCAAGGTTGCCAGCACCCCAGCTTGAGTATTTTCTGCTCAGGTTGTACCGAATTCCAGATTTTAATGGCATGAGGAGCACAACAGTGAAGAATGAAAAGCTTTTATTTTCAGAAAATTGTTTTGTCCACACACTTCTGTGCTCCACAGCCCTAACCCAACCTCCTACCATTTATATCTTCAAAGCATCGCAGTTGGTAATTTTAGGAAAAACTGGCTGAGTTAGGATCTAGTCTCTTCTCATTGTAGCAAGGACCTAGAAGATAGGCCTTTATTTCCTTACCAGAAAGAATGATATATTTTAAGTTTGCCTTTTAAAGTTTTAATAACATTTTTTCATAAAAACAAAAGTTGGAATATATTTTCAGACTGATTACAATGTATATAGCATCTATTTGCAAAAAAAAAAAGAGAAAAAAAACAGTAGATACAACTATGTGGAGAAGATGGATTATATGCTGTCCTAGTTTTCATATCAAAGAGAAAATATTCATGTGAATTAAGTAAATGGGTTTTGGAGTCAGTGAGATCTGTTTGAACCCCAACTTACCATTTATTACCTGTATCACTTCTGGCAAGTTTCTTAACTCCCTTGAACATGGTTTCTCATTTTAAAAATCAGAGATGGGGGCTTCCCTGGTGGCGCAGTGGTTGAGAGTCCGCCTGCCGATGCAGGGGACG
>NC_041218.1:39519685-39520488 GCF_002837175.3 Physeter macrocephalus
AGCCATGGCCGCTGAGCCTGCGCGTCCGGAGCCTGTGCTCCGCAACGGGAGAGGCCACAACAGTGAGAGGCCCGCGTACCGCAAAAAAAAAAAGATGGTACCTATCTTAAAGAGTGGTTTTTAAGCAATAACTGAGATCAGGAACATGAAACTCTTATTAAGTGCCTGGCAGGTAGTGAGTGCTAAATAAGCATTAGCTACTTAACTAGTCCTACTATTACTGACAAATTTCTGCTGCTGCTCCCACTGCTGTTTCTATTAATATTTTTTTAACATCTTTATTGGAGTATAATTGCTTTACAATGCTGTGCTAGTTTCTGCTGTATAACAAAGTGAATCAGCTATACATATACATATATCTCCATATCTCTTCCCTCTTGCGTCTCCCTCCCACCCTCTCTATCCCACCCTTCCAGGTGGTCACCAAAGCACTGAGCTGATCTCCCCGTGCTATGCGGCTGCTTCCCACTAGCTATCTATTTTACGTTTGGTAGTGTATATATGTCCATGCCACTCTCTCACTTTGTCCCAGCTTACCCTTCCCCCTCCCCATGTCCTCAAGTCCATTCTCTACATCTGCATCTTTATTCCTGTCCTGCCCCTAGGTTTTATTCTTTTTTTAGACTCCATATATATCTGTTAGCCTACGGTATTTGTTTTTCTCTTGCTGGCTTACTTCACTCTGTATGACAGACTCTAGGTCCATCCACCTCACTACAAATAACTCAACTTCATTTCTTTTTATGGCTGAGTAATATTCCATTGTATATATGTGCCACATCTTCTTTATCCATTCATCTGTC
>NC_041218.1:39520534-39576988 GCF_002837175.3 Physeter macrocephalus
TGACCCAAGATATGATCTATCCTGGAGAATGTTCCATGAGCTCTTGAGAAAAATGTGAATTCTGTTGTTTTTGGATGGAATGTCCTATAAATATCAGTTAAGTCCATCTTGTTTAATGTGTCATTTAAAGCTTGTGTTTCCTTCTTTATTTTCATTTTCGATGATCTGTCCATTGGTGAAAGTGAGGTGTTGAAGTCCGCTACTCTCATTCTGCTGAATTCTCTTAACTTTTGCTTGTCTGTAAAGGTTTTAATTTCTCTGTCGAATCTGAATGAGATCCTTGCTGGGTAGAGTATTCTTGGTTTTAGGTTTTTCCCTTTCATCACTTTAAATATGTCCTGCCACTCCCTTTTGGCTTTAAGAGTTTCTGCTGAGGGATCAGCTGTTAACCTTATGGGGATTCCCTTGTATGTTATATGTTACTTTTCCCTTGCTGCTTTTAATATTTGTTCTTTGTGTTTAATTTTTGATAGTTTGATTAATATGTATCTTGGGGTGTTTCTCCTTGGATTTATCCTGTATGGGACTCTCTTTGCTTCCTGGACTTGACTATTTCCTTTCCCATGTTAGGGAAGTTTTCGAATATAGTCTCTTCAAATTTTCTCTCAGACCCCTTCTTTTTCTCTTCTTCTTCTGGTACCCCTATAATTCGAATGTTGGTGTGTTTAATGTTGTCCCAGAGGTCTCTGAGACTGTCCACAATTCTTTTCATTCTTTTTTCTTCATTCTGCTCTGCAGTAGTTATTTCCACTATTTTATCTTCCAGGTCACTTCTCCGTTCTTCTGCCTCAGTAATTCTGCTATTGATTCCTTCTAGAGAATTTTAAATTTCATTTATTGTGTTGTTCATCATTGTTTGTTTGCTCTTTAGTTCTTCTAGGTCCATGTTGAACATTTCTTATATTTTCTCCATTCTATTTCCAAGATTTTGGATCATCTTTACTATCATTACTCTGAATTATTTTTCAGGTAGACTGCCTATTTCCTCTTCATTTGTTTGGTCTGGTGGTTTTTTTACCTTGCTCCTTCATCTGCTGTGTGCTTCCCTGTCTTCTCATTTTGTTTAACTTACTGTGATTGGTGTCTCCTTTTCGCAGCCTGCAGGTTTGTAGTTCCCGTTGTTTTTGGTGTCTTCCCCCAGTGGGTGAGGTTGGTTCAGTGGCTTGTGTAGGCTTCCTGGTGGAGTGGACTGGTGCCTGTGTTCTGGTGCGTGGGGCTGGATCTTGTCTTTCCGGTGGGCAGGGCTGCATCTGGTGGTGTTTTTTGGGGTGTCTGTGAACTTAGTATGATTTTAGGCAGCCTCTCTGCTAATGGGTGGGATTGTGTTCCTGGTGCTAGTTGTTTGGCATGGGCTGTCTAGCACTGGATCTTGCTGGCCATTGGGTGGACCTGGCTCTTAGTGTTGAGATGGAGATCTCTGGGAGAGCTCTTGCCGACTGATATTATGTGGGGCCAGGAGGTCTCTGGTGTTCCAATGTCCTGAACTGAGCTCTCTCACCTCAGAGGCTCAGGCCTGACACCAGGCCAGAGCACCTAGACCCTGTCAGCCATATGGCTCAGAGTAAAAGGGAGAAAAAAAGAAAAATAATAAATTTAAAAAATTATGAAAATAAAAAATAATGATAATAATAATAAAGAGAAGAAAGCAACCAAACCAATGAACAAATCCACCGGTGATAACAAGCGCTAAAAGCTAAACTAAGATAAATATAAAAATCAGAAACAAATCAGTTGCAGACAGCAAACCCAAAGTCTACAGCAGCTCCCAAAGTCTACTGCTTCAGTTTTGGGATGATTCATTGTCTATTCAGGTATTCCACAGATGCAGGGTACATCAGGTTGATTGTGGGGATTTAATCCAGTGGTTCTGTGGCTGCACAGAAAAATTTCCCTTTCTCTTCTTTCTGCGCACAGCTACTGGGGTTCCCCTTTGGTTTTGGCCCCACCTCTGTGTGTAGGTCACCCTCAGGCATCTGTTCCCATCCAGGCAGGATGGGATTAAAGCAGCAGCTGATTAGGGGGCTCTTGCTCATTCAGGCCAGGGGGAGGGAGGGGTATGGTAGTTATAATTGGAATGCGGGGTGAGCCTGCAGTGGCAGAGGCCAGCGTGATGTTGCAACAGCTTGAGGTGCACCGTGTGTTGTCCCGGGGAAGTTGTCCCTGGATCACAGGACCCTGGCAGTGGCATGCTGCACAGGCTCCCAGGGGGGTGTAGATAGTGACCTGTGCTTTGCACACAGGATTCTTGATGGCTGCAGCGTTAGCATTTCATGCCCATCTCTGGTATCCAAGCTGATCGCCATGGCTCACGCCTGTCTCTGGAGGTCATTTAGATAGTGCTCTGCCTTCTGCGGGCAAACAGGAAAGGAATCCCCTCTCCGTGCACACCCTGAAACAATGGTCTCTTGCCTCTTAGGTCCAGACTTTTTCCCAGACTCCCTCCCGGCTAGCTGTGGCACAGTAGCCCCCTTCACGCTGTGTTCACGCAGCCAACCCCAGAAGCCCAAGCCTCAACTCCCAGCACCCACCTGCCCCAGCAGGTGATCAGACAAGCCTCTCAGGCTGGTGAGTGCTGGTTGGCACCGATCCTCTGTGCGGAAATCTCTCTGCTTTGCCCTCCGCACCCCTGTTGCTGTGCTCTCCTCTGTGGCTCCGAAGCTTCCCTGCTGCTCACCCCCCATCTCCACCAGTGAAGGGTCTTCCTAGTGTGTGGAAACTTTTCCCCCTTCCCAGCTCCCTCCCAGAGGTGCAGGTCCCATCTCTATTCTTTTGTCTCTTTTTTCTCTTTTCTTTTTCCCTACCCAGGTACGTGGGGACTTTCTTGCCTTTTGGGAAGTCTGATGTCTTCTGCCAGTGTTCAGTAGGTGTTCTGTAGGAATTGTTCCACATGTAGATGTATCTTTGATGTATTTGTGGGGAGGAAGGTGATCTCCACATCTTACTCCTCTGCCATCTTGAAGGACCCCCCCCCCATTAATATTTGTTATTAGTCCACCATGCTACTCAAAACCCTTCAGGCTTTCCATTGCTCCATCCCCACCCTATTCTATTTATCTGACCATTGCCCTTACCTACGTTTTCCCAATATCCCAAAATAATTTTATCCTGTTGTTTATCCTTGGAATGCTCTCTTCCTTCTCACCTGTTGAAATCCTATTCATCTTTTAAGTACCAGCTGAAATGTGTCTTCTCAACTAAATCTTCATCAGTGTACTGAGGTAAAATCAATCCTTCACACAGCTGTGCTTTCAAATCTCTAGGTCTTCACATTTATTATAGCATTTTTATTTGTTCTTATCTTATGGTTGTTTACAACTCTCTCTCTCTCATTATATTGTAAAGTGTTTGAATACTTTCTTACTTATCTTTATTCTCTCCCACTACATACAGTCCTCACCAGTGAGCACAAGGCTTTTCTGTTTGGTTACAACTCAATCAATACTTGTTAAAATAAATTGTTATCCAGAATTCTCTGATAGCAAGGAATTCCATTCTTTCCTGGTAAAATGAAAATTGATGGTCATACAGATAACTCTAAGACAATATAAGAGACTGAAATACTCTCTAAATAATCAAATGACCTTCACCGTGTTTTAGAATTGTGGGGGGATTTTTGTCATACTGTTATTTTGCTAGCTGGTTACCCATAGGTGGTGTATCAATTTACTAGGGCTGCTCTAACAAAATACCACTGACTGGGTGGCTTAAACAGAAGTTTATTTTCTCATCCTTCTGGAGGCTGGAAGTCCAAGATCAAGGTTCTTACAGGCTTGGTTTCCTCTGAAGCCTCTCTCCTTGACTCAAAGATGACTGCCCTCTTGCTGCTTCTTCATGTGGCTGTCCCTCTGGGCTCATGTACCTCTGGTATCTCTCTGTCTGTCCTAATCTCTTTTTAAAATGACATCAGTCAGATTGGATTAGGGCTCATCCTGAGGGCCTCATTTTAAGTAAATCCCTTCTTGAAAGGCCCTACATCTAAATATAGTCACATTCTGAGGTACTGGGTGTTAGGACTTCAACATATGCATTTGGGGGGAACACAATTCAGTCCGTAACAGATGACAACTCATTTTCTAATCAGAATTTTTTGTTTTCCAGAAAACCTCATTTCCTAATAATTAGTCCCTCTCATCATAATATAACTTATGGTCCTATGATTCCTCACACATGAAATTTTCAAAGTGAGTAATAGAATAGGAGTACCTGTGGGGTACTATGTACTGCTTATTAGTAAAAAAAAAAAAAAAAAAAAAACAAAAAACCTTATATCTTCATCTCCTATAATGTTTCATGGTTATTATTGTCAATTTTTTCATTGGGTAAACAATTAGCAAGGGAAAATCGCAAGAAACATGAATAATACCGGTAACAGTAATATTAAAAATGACTGGCTTTGATTGAGTACTTCCTACTTGCCCAAGCCTTTCACAGAGCATTATTTCATTTAGTCCTTGCAACTACCCTAAACAATCTGAGACTTAGGGAGGTTAAAAGTTTCCCAAGGTCACACACATATAGAAAGAGATGGTGTTGGTCCCTTTTAGCTTGTCTCTGGTATAGGCCAGAGTCTATCTGATGCCCAGATCCATGTATTTGACCAGTATACTACAACTGCCACTCAGTGATGACACCAGATATAGGAAGGGTCTAGGATAGTAATTCCATTGGACGGGAAGCAAGAGAACTCTTCCTGAAACTGATTTTGCGTAACAGACACTATTTTTATGTATCGTGTATTAATCTTGATTAGTGTTGGGTGTGGGGGGACAGTGGGACAGCTGGGAGAAAGAGGGAGGGCTAAGCCCTCCCAAAGCACCAGTTGGTTCTACAGTTGCGGCCAATCCAGAGTCAAAATGAGAAATCTGTGTTCCTAGGTACTTAATGCAAGTTCACCTTTGGATGCCACCAATTCTGGAAAACCAGGGTGGCATGAATCAAAAAATATTTCTGTGTTGTTTTAAAGTAGTAGTCACGGGCTTCCCTGGTGGCGCAGTGGTTGAGAGTCCGCCTGCCGATGCAGGGGACGCGGGTTCGTGCCCCGGTCCCGGAAGATCCCACATGCCGCGGAGCGGCTGGGCCCGTGAGCCATGGCCGCTGAGCCTGCGTGTCCGGAGCCTGTGCTCCGCAACGGGAGAGGCCACAACAGTGAGGGGCCAGCGTACCGAAAAAAAAAAAAAAAAAAGTAGTAGTCACAACCACTAAGAGAAATGCACTTAAAAGATTTCAGAAATATTCAGCACAAATTTTGAGTTTCCAAGGGTTATGTTCCCATCCATACAAGACAGCTCACATAAAAACAGAAGGGCCACGGGCCCAGCTCCCCACCTCTGGTTGCTGTCAGTATATTTCTCAGCCATTAGTAGTAGAGTAAAGACTGCATTACATCTTATTTTCCATAATTTAAATTGTTTTAGTGCATGTGTGATCATCCTGTGGCTTCATTAAATTATTTTCAGATAATAATACTGACAGAGTCATTTTTACTTACAAAACCTCAAACAATTGTAACAGTATTCCCCTGTGGTGCTAAACTGTTTCATTAGTGTTTATATTCTTGCTTTAGCACATCCCTTTTGTCCTCTTTTATTTCTTTTACTAATTGTTACAACAGGCTTAAATAAGAGTGGTTACTTTCTACATAAATGTTTTGTTAGTATAATTACCAGACTCACCTGGGACTCTGACTCTTTTACCTTAGCTGACTTTCTAGAATAAACCAATATATCTGTATTTTATCATCCTGTAATAGCCTTCATTCCAGTTTGGGTGTCTCTTAAAATTTTGTTTTTTATAATCTCTTACTTTTGGCTTCTTAGTCAGTGGCCCCTTACTATGATTCTCCTGTGGGTTTCATCCAATAACAATGATCTGCTTATGGCCCTGTTAGCTAATTTCCCAGACATCATGAGATTTCCAGGACTTCAGTTGGAATGTATCCGGTCATCCAAAGTTGTGATTTTTTACACTTCAAACACTGAAATGTAAAATAACTCTCTGGTTTTACAGCTGTCAGCAGCAAGAACATATTGAATTGGTTTATGCCAAAAATATTTCATCTTCAATTTGATTTACTGGATATTTTGGCCAGAGGTGCCGAAATACCATAAATAGTGGGTAGTGATTTACAGGGTAACTACATAAAGGAGTGCTATAATTCCGAACCACAGGATAGAGCATGTGATGAGCTCTTGTATTGTAATATGGCCAAATTGACAGCTTCTTCTCATTTAAAGCTGTTTGTTTTCTATGAAGATCACAGACCAAGGTCATTTGACAATACAAATACCATTCTGCTTCTTTGATCATTCCTTCAAAGATGTTCAAGCAGAATAAAGCATCTTATATTCTACTGACAAACAAAAAGGGTTATTCTTATAAGCATCCCAGACTTAAAAGAACTTTCTGTTAGTTTGTGCAATTGCCAAAGAGAAAAATGTTAGGATATATTTTGAGAAGTGAACTTTTGTATTTAAACAATGGGTTGGATTGTTTTTCCAGAGCCCTATTATTTCATTTGTAAAAGCTCTACAGCTTTTAAATTACCTATCTTAAAAAAAAAATTCCTGATTGCCTGTAATACTTGGTTGTGTATTATATGAGTAATTAAAATTAGTAGGAGAAAGCCTTACTTCTTAACCACCTTGAAATACTCATTCCTGAATTCAAGGACTCTAAATGTCACCTTCATGTTGGGCTCACTTCTGTGCTGACTCATTCCTGCACCACGAGCCCCGCGTCAGATGGCACACAAGGCCATCAGTACAACAGTCATAGATTCTTACTTTATATCCTATCCTTGCTCTTTTCTCCTAGGTCCACTTCAGTGTTTGCTTCGATTTAGATCCCATTATCTTTGTTTTGAACCTCTCATCATTACCTTTCTGAGCTATGTCAGTAGTAATTTGATTTCCCTGATTTTGACCTTCAATGTTTCCTAAGGCAGAGTTTTCCTAAATCAAGAGTGTTCTGTTGCCCAGGCAGTGAAGAGATTGGAATGAGAGATAGGTGTCTGAGATGTGTGTCACGGAGTAGGACACCTTGTCAGCAGTCACTGACAGCTTCAGGCAGCCTCGTTCTTTTATTCAGGGGTGCCAGACAAATATTAGCATTTTTAATGTGTGTCCTGACTGCCCTTAGGTGCTTACACCCATCGTCCTGTTCTTGCTCCTTCTGCCTTTTTCATTTGAGCCCTGAGCTGACCTACCGTCTGCACTGAAGAGCCCGTCTCAGTCTGGAACCACATCCAGATAAGTCTGCCTTTTATTCCCGGCCCTTTCTCTCCCTCCCTAAGGGAAGGATTCAGAAACATAATTCTTTCTTATCCTTGAGGCTTCCACCCTCCCTTATTCCCTCTAATTCCTCTTGCCCTTCATACTCTTGAAGTCCTTTAATCACTTCCACCCCCTCCTTTTAAACCTAAAATGCTAACACCTTTCTCTCTCTCCACTCAGCCTAACTTCCAAGTGTGTCGACTTCAGCACTGTCAACTCCCCAGTTCCTACCCATCCTATCATACTTCTCTGCCAACGTCCAGCCTGGGATTAAACCTGCCCTTCACCTTTTGGTCCCTATACCAGGACTGCTGAATGCCAGTGGAGAAAACCAAACCGTTGAATCCGATTGGTACTGTCAACCCAAATTTATCGTCTCCTCTTCAGCTGCATAGTGGCAGCTCTTTCCATGTATCCCTGTTAACTTCCCTAATCCAGTGTCAGAGTTTGCCCCAAATATCTTCAAAATCCTACTTTACCCTTAACCCTTCTAAAGAGATGGCTTCATTGCTGCTTCACTGAGAAATCTGAGGAATAAGTGCCCTCAAACTTCCTATTTTTACACCAATAAACATGCCTGTAGTTGCCCCTATTCTTACCTATTGATGGAGGTTTGAGGTAAGAGGTATAGACCACCGCCCTATACCAGAAGCCTGGGAGTGATCTTTGACTCTTCTTTCCCCTCACTCTCGACTTTTAATTGCTACACGGATAGAGAGGACGTGCCTCTGGTCTTAGACTGATGCTTCCATCTCTGCTGTAGAATTTATCTCCTCCATGTCCCAGCGACCATACTTTATCAATTATGCCCTTTTAGGCCTTTTCCATTCTTCCTCCTTTTGGCTTATTTCCCAGCACGTACACCTTCTCAGATCTCCCCCAACTTACAAAAAAAAAGTTCTCACTAATGTTTCCTCCTCTATTTTTATTTATTATTCCTTCTCTTCTCTGCCAGTCCCTTTGAAAGAGAAATCAGTCTTCAACATCTCCACTGCTTCATTATGTATATCTGCTCCTCAGTGGATTCCAATTCCACAACTCCACACACTTTGTTCTTGATAAGGTTTTCAAATGACTTTCTAATTGCCAAATCCAACAGTCATCTCTTAATACTACCATAAATGTCTTCCTCCTTGAAATGTTCCGTGTGTTTGGTTTTCATAGCATCACTCTCTTGGTTGTTTTGTTCATTTACTTAACAAATGTTTTCCTACTGTGTTCTGGGTAGTCTAATAAGGTGCTGTGGATACTTGTCTAGATGACAAGCAGTATAGACATAGTGCCTGCCCTTTGAGAGCCTACACGGTGCACTGTTTATATTTTAGGCTGTGCCTTTTTTGTCTACTTAGATGCCTCCTCATCTTTCAAATAAACCCTAAGATATTGCCAGCCAGTGGGATTTCATCCTCTGCCTTCTTTTTCATACCAAGTAGTCTGTAAGATAAACTTAACCAAATCTTCAACAACTTGTATTCCTCGTATTGTTATGACTCTCACATCTGTCATGAGCTTTAATTCCATATTTCTAAATGCTTACTTCTTATCTTAGGCTTCCAATTTCAATGACTAGTACAATCATCTTATACCAGAAATTTGGGAGTTATCCCTTCATCCCCCCCCTTCATTTTTAACCACATTTAATCGATCAAAAAAATTCTGCAGGTTGTATATCTTTTATCCTTAACATTTCTAAAAACTATTTATTCTTTCCAGAATTGATCATTCCTTCCTTTGATAATATTTATACCAGAAATATTGGGAGTGCCAAGAAAAAAATGACTGCACTGGCATAAAAATGAAAATTTATGGAAGAAAATATTTTGACCCTCTTCAGTCCTTTGCATTTGTTTCAAGGCATTTTGTAACCTTTTACCAGGTTAGCAGCATTAATTACCTGAGGGAATATCTTTTAGGGCTTGGACAAATCATTTCACAACAAGCAGATATGATGTTTCTTAGAAATAATGAAAGTACCATAAAGTAAGTTTAAAATTGCCTTTACTTTCCGTTCACCTAAAACACTACTAGACACCATTTAACATTCTCTTTCTTCTAACCCAACCAACTGTTGAAAATAATGTGTTTAATGAGGTGTTAGAGGTATTTTAGCCAACTCCTGATCTCTTGATTATAGTTGGTAATGGATCAGCCTGGATGAAAGACATTTACAGATCATTTTACACTGTCTTTTTAGCCAGTAGCTATAAATTCCTCCATCACTAAATCCCTCATGATGCCTGCTAATAAAGGGCAGAAAGTATATGTCTAGTTTAATCTCTTTCCAGTTCTCTATGGTTATTTCCAATGGAAATAATAATAATGGGCTGATTATATATAAAACTGAGTACTGACTTTTATCATTGGATTATGAAATAAGTTGACTTTTTTTTTTTCATAAAGAAGTGATTTGATCTGGTCTAAGCAAATGCTTTACTGGAAAGTTTTCTCGGATTTGGCATATGCTATGAAATCATAGTAAATAGTGTAAGTACCCAAGTGTTAAATGCAGGGCAGAGGAGCAGTGTTAGACAAACAGGATGAAGGAAGAATCTTAATAATCTCCCCAACTGGTTAATTAACTTAAAGATGATTCACACCAGTTCTTAATTTTTTACCTAAGTGACTTCTGAGTTTACTCTTCCTGATAGTCTTATTTCCTTTTCTTTTCCTTGAAAAAGACAATTTATTCTTAGTCTGGCAAACCAAGTGAAAAGAAATCAACTGAATAGAAATTGACATTTAGAACACAAAAACTTGACAAACTGGGTCAAAGTTAATAGTCTAATGAATAGCTTGCCATGTGGTCTTATGTTCTGTGCTGTCATCTGCATTCTGGAAGGGACATTTCGGGGGAGCATTGCCACAATCGTGGTTTCCAACATGCCAAATTCCCCACATATCAAAAATGGTTAGGATAGGGTCTCTTAGCAATTAAGATAAGACAACTATACATGTTACTGGGAATAGATTACAGTTACACATTGCATTGAAAGCTTGCACTGTTTAACAGGTGTGATAATATTGTAAGAGAAGCTTGGTAACGTTAAGAAGGAGTGATATTCCTCGGAGAAATAAATCAACATGTAGTAATTCAGGCTTGATTTTCCTTATTCAGCAATGTGAAAGTTGTTATTAACACATAAAATTGGTGATTTTCCTGCTACACATATTTAACAAGTATAGTTACTCTGACTCTTTTCTTTAGAGAGTGTAAAACCAGTTGAGAATATTAGGAATTTGAAGAGGTAACTAACACTTAAAACCTTTAAAAAAAAAAGTGATTAGAAAACCATCCTGTTCTATATAGTTAGAATTCAATACAATTTTAACTACTATACTTTTATTTGAAACCTAGTCATTGTATGAGTGTAGTCTTCTTCACACAGACTTATATGAAAACATCAAAGTTTATTTTCTGAACTCAGTATTGTTTCTGATGCTATTTTGAATTTCGTTGCTCCCCATTGCTTCTCACAGCTGACACTTCTACAAAATTGTTCCTACCAGGTCAACTGACTTTGTATATTGATCTTTTTCAAAATGCGAATGAACTGTATATTTTGGAAATTAAGCCCTTGTTGGTGGCATCATTTGCAAATATTTTCTCCCAGTCTGTAGGCTGTCGTTTTGTTTTGTTTATGGTTTCCTTGCTGTACAAAAGCTTGTAAGTTTGATTAGGTCCCATTTGTTTAATTTTGCTTTTATTTCTATTACCTTGGGAGACTGACCTAAGAAAACTTAGGTCATGACATACGATTTATGTCAGTGACTGTTTTGCCTATGTTCTCTTCCAGGAGTTTTATGGTGTCATGTCTTGTTTTTAAGTCTTTAAGCCATTTTGAGTTTATTTTTGTGTATGGTGTGAGGGTGTGTTCTAACTTCATTGATTTACATGAAGCTGTCCAACTTTCCCAACACCACCTGCTGAAGAGACTGTCTTTTTTCCATTATATATTCTTGCCTCCTTTGTCAAAGATTAATTGACTGTAGTATGTGGGTTTATTTCTGGGCTCTCTATTCTGTTCCATTGATCCATATGTCCTTTTTTGTGCTAATACCACACTGTTTTGATTACTGTAGCTTTGTAGCATTATCTGAAGTCTGGGAGGGTTATGCCTCCTGCTTTGTACTTTTTCCTTAGGTTTGCTTTGGCAATCTTGGGTCTTTTATGGTTCCATATAAATTTTAGGATTATTTGTTCTAGTTCTGCAAAGAGTGTCATGGGTAATTTGATAGGGATCACATTAAATCTGTAGATTTCTTTGGCTAGCCATACTAAATAAACATTTAATACTGAATTTGCTTCATCCTTAGAATTGATGGGTGAGCTTTTGTTTTGTTTTGTTTTTGAATTGTAGAAGGAAGGAGAGGTTGAAATAAATGACTAGGTAAGAAAGTCCCATATCCAATAGATACATACTCTAATCTCAAGAGAAAACCCATCAACCCTGAGAATCTACAATAAGTCAAAAGATAACCTAAGAGATAGTAATACAAGGAATTGGAGATGCCAGGGTTGGGGAAATATTTCTAGAAATCCAGGCTGGTAGATAGTTACTGACCAGGAGACCTGTCCGTGGGTAATGTCTGAATACTGGACAATCTGTGTCAGTATTTGTGAGGGCTCTGGGGATTGCAGTAGTTAGGACCTGAATATTTGAAAACATGGGGTTCACCAAAGCAAGGTATAGTCTACAAGGCATTATGTGGAGGGGTGTGTGTGTGTGTGTGGAGGTGGGGAAAGGAGTGATCCTTGGAAAGGTGATCAAAGCTGACGCTTCAGGGCTGTGGACTAGAGCCCTTAGGATTAAGAAGGGCTTCAATTAAGAGAACAGTGAAAAGGCCAACGGTGGGGTGCTGCATCCCAAGTCAAACTGGAGGCAATGGAGGCTTGAGGAATGTACTAGTTTTCTGAGATGTATAACATTACCACAAGCTTAGTGGCTTAAAACAAGTCATTTATTATTTCACAGTTCTGTGGGTTAGGAATCATGACTGATTTAGTTGAATCCTCTGCTCAAGATCTCTCAAGGCTGTAATCAAAGTGTTGTCTGGGCTGTGCTGTTATTGAGGCTTGACTGGAGGAGAATCGGTTTCCAAAGCTCATTCAGGTTTTTTCCAGAATTTCTTTGTGGCTTTAAAACTGAGGCACATTGCTTCTTACTATCTATCAACTGGATGCCCCCATTAGGTCATAGAGGCTGCCCTCAGGTCCCTACCACATGGCCCTCTCTGTTGGCAGTTTGCAGCATGGCTATTTGCTTCTTTAAGGTCAACAGGAGAATCCCTTGCATGCCAGTGTGCTAAGACAGAGTCTTAAATAATAACGTGTAATCGTAGGTGTGACTTCCCATCACTGTTTCCATATTTTCTTGGTTAGAATAAAGTCAACTGCACTAAAGGGGAGGGGAGCCATACTCAGTGGGTGGAGATCATGGGGACCATCTCAGAATTCCTCCTACCACAGGGAATGAGCCCAGTAATGTTTCTAGGTGTAACAAACCCAAGGTCCTAATATGTGACTTAATATTATGGGTCCCATTAAATGGGATATTGGGAAGAATAGGTACTTCAAGACTCAGGTGGGAGTGGCACAGGGTCTAGGGTAGAATTTTTTCTGCAACTGGGGTCGTATCTTAGTACAAATGAGAGAGGCTTGAGAAAGCTGAGGCAAAGAGAAGTAATAGGAAGTGGAGCGGCTATGAGAAAGGGTAAATACTATTTCTTCAGTGGGTGCCAATTTTAGCAGCTTGATACCGCACCAGATCAAGGCCACCAAGAATAAGGGCTTTTAAATCTCACCTTTCACTGCCACAGTCTATTCAACACTTTACTGACAGCTGTCAAAGCACTTCACCCTTCATTGCAAATATGTAAGAACAATTACTATGTCATTCGCATTTACTTAAAAAAATATGAATTCAAGGTATTTCTCGAAGTAGCTTAGATGGACACAAGGCCACAGACTATCCAGGCACGTGCTGGTGTCTTTCCGTACTTGGATATTTGTGAAAACCTTTGAATGAATTGCAAACATTATAGCTTTGAATTACGCAGCATCTTATGCCTAGAATGGTGGAGTGAAAAGGTGAGAAGGTGAGTACTGGATACATAATGTGTGTATTAGTTGTGGTTAAAGTTAACTGTATATAAGAAAAATCCATTTGGCTTTCTCCCACTCTTAAGAAGTCCAGAACGCCCATCTATCTTCCAGCCCTGCCATCCTTAGAGCACAACTTTTAGTCCTAATGGCAGGCAACTGAAATTTCTAGGTCCATTTCTCTGGCTGCTGAGTTTCTGACGCCAGCCATCACTTCTGAATTCTAGGAAGGATGAAAGAGGAAGGCAATAGAGGGTAAGAGAGACGGTATCCTCTCAGCCCCCTTTTAAAAAGCCTTTGTGAAAGTTTTACCCATTAACTTCCATTTTCATCTCCTTGACCAAACTTGGTAATGAAGGAGGCTGGGAAATGCAGTCTTTACTGGTATATTGCCACAGGAAGAAAATCAGTGTTATTGTAATAAGGAGAGGAAGAGTGTTGATTTTGCAAGTAGCAGTCTCTGCCACATACTGTAAACTCTGATCTTGTAGCGGTGTCTAAACTGGGGAGAAGATTACTTATCTATCCATCCATTTATCCTTTACAATTCTGGATTCTAAAGGTAGAGTTATAATGATATAATATGACTCATATATTTAGGGGTAACTACTTTGTAAGTGCCATTAGTAAGGGATAATGTAACTTATGTTTTATATTGAGACATAACATTAATATCTCAATGACTAAACCTATTTATTCCATTAGGCAGCAGTTATGGATGATGGATTTGTCTTGCAGAGAACATGTTGTCTTTGTTAGGCACTTTTCTAATACTTTATTTTCAGTGTATTTTGCAAATTATATATTGGCTCTTCCTGCCAGTACATGGTCAGTGACTTTATGGTGGAGAGTTTGGATAGGAACTCAATCTCTGCATCTTCCCTTGTGCTTAATTCCCAGGCCCTGCCGACTCCTCATGGAATTTTACTGATAAATTCTTCAAATGGAAATTGCTGATGATTCTGAGAGGCAGAATACTAAGAGGCAACATTTTTATAACAAATAGTTTGACAAAGATTAACATATAGTGACATGTACATTTAGCCATGGTATTTTAGCAAAAAAAAAAAAAAATTAAGCCTTCCAAATTATTAAACAGGAAAGCTTACATGTATACACTGTACAAAGACAACATGCTGTGTTTAGCAGTTTCCTTCCAAATTATATTCACAAGTAACAAGTATCTTATTCGAGATGATTTCTTAGAAATTCTTTCTGTGTTCAGTTTTAGTTAAAATTCCAGACCATGGAATAGCACTTTAAGCCAACAAAATATTTTGGTAGGGTTCTACTGGAGTTTCCTTTCAACCACTAAATGAGATAAATAAGACATTCCTTTAAGGTAATGAACATTTTAGTGTAAAGTTTATGCATTTTTAGGTTCTCCTGTGTTTGCAGCCATGTCATAATAGACGTGTTTCAGGCATGATTACTCAGTCCACTCTGAATCCAATCTGGATCTGCTCCCCTAGTTAACCTTTGCAGTGTCCAGGGTATATGTCGCCATCGGAATACATCATTCATCTTTTGTCTCTATATTTTGCATTCTTAATTAGAAAGCATTGTTCTTAATGGTCTGCCTGGCTGGGTTGTCTGTGTCTTCCTTTGATAATCTGGTGGCTTCTGCGTGTCTCTACGCTGTTAGCCTTGTGAAGTACCCCCACGTTATGCTGCTACTCTTAGGTCTGGGCTATTCCTAAAAGCATATCCCTTTCTATCATGTACCACCTGCCACTCCCTCTCCTCCCCTCCCCACCCCTCACTGTCTTTTAAAAAATTTATTTAAGAAATATTTTTCACCTTTGAGACTATTTTTTTTACTTCACATAACTTGAAATTATTTTAAAATGAACAATTCTATGGCATTTAGTACATTTACAATGCTGTGTAATCAGCCCACCTAGCTAATTCCAAAACATTTTCATCACCTTGAAAGGAAACTCACCCATTAAGGAACTAATCCCCATTTTCCTCTCCACCAAGCCCCTGGCAAAATGATCTGTCTACTTTCTATCTCTATGGATTTACCTATTCTGGATATTTCATATAAATGGAACCATATAATATACGACCTTCTGTGTCCAGCTTCTTGTATTTAGCACAATGCTTTCTAGGTTCATCCATGTTCATGTATCAGTCCTTCATTCTTTTTTATAACGAATAATCCATTGTATGCATATATCACATTTTGGTTATCCATTCATTCATTGGTGGATTTGGGGTTGTTTCCACTTTGGACTATTGTGAATAGTGCTGATATGAACATTCATGCACAGGTATTTGTTTGAGTACCTGTTTTCAGTTCTTTTGGATATATACCTAGGAGGGGAACTGCCGGGTCATATGGCAATTCTATGTTTAACTTTTTGAGGAACTACCAAACACACGCACTCTCTCTCTTAATCAGTGGTGTGTTCAGTCCTGAGTACCTTTCTCATAAAGCCTTCATAATATCTAAGAGATCACATTTACTCCTCTGTGTCAGAATTTATGCTCTGATTCACAGACAGATAAGGACCTAAATACTAGACTTAATTTCCCTTCCCCTTAATATTCCCCTGAGACTTACTAGACTCTCTGCCATGTGGTTCTTTTTTCTGTATCACATCTATTGTTCTCTTTTGTATCTGATTTTATCTGGGTTTAGAACATCTTTATCCAGTGGGCAAGGCTGCCAAACACTTTCTTCCTTGTCATCTTGCGATTGTGCTCTGTCCCTGCCAGGAGCCAATCATTCCAAAATTAGAAGTCACCATCCCAAGAAACAAATTCTACTCTATTCCTCTTTTTCAGCCAGCTATTCACTTACATGTGATTTTTTATCAAAGGCCAGATCTTGAACTGGAAAAAGAAAGAAAAAAACTTAATTCTTATGTATCCCAGGGTTTCACAAATCTGTAGGGAAATGGTTTTATATATATTTTTTCTTCCAGGGTTAGACATCAGAAATGGTGATGCCTGCATTCTTCTATATTTGGGATACTCATCCCAGGTAGGAAACATAGCACCTGATTGTGATGATGGTCCACCCATGGTCCCTCAAAAGAGAAGCATCCATAATGAGCACATGACCTCCCACTTGCTAGGGTCTCTATAGCTTCCCTTGCATCATTGCTACTGCTGTTATTCCGGAAGGACTGGTTTGACCTAATATTACAAGAAACTGATTCTGTCAAAGAGTTCCAGGAGTGCAGAAGTTCTTCCTTTCTCTCCCTTTGGTGTGAGATTCCTCTCCACATCAAACTCATGACCCTGGTTGGGTTTGCCCAACATCCACAAGACATCTTCCTTTCTGGTCCTTCTCTGGATTATTTTCCTGTTCTCTCTAGGAATCCCCTATCCTCTCTAATAAACCAAAAGGAAGAGAGAACTTCCTTAAGCCCATTCATTTATTTATTCAGTAAGTATTTCTTGACCCTTGACGAGTGCCAGGCAGTCTTCTAGGCACTAGGGATACAGCAGTTAACCAAATAAAGTCCTTGTTATCATAGTTTTATAGTCTAGTGAGTGGATATATATCAATTTCATATGATAATTGATAAATGCTCTGAAGAAAAGTAGCACAGGATAAGGAGAACCAGATGATGCTCTTTTAAATATGGAAGTCTTAGAAAGCTTTTCTGACAAGGTGAACTTTGAAACCAAAGGGGACTAATGAAATAGTCCTAGCAAAAGATGATGGTGTCTCAAACTAGAGTGGTTGGGATAGCTGTGATTTTTCTTCTTTTGTGTTCTCTTCTGCTGGAAGATCACTTTGCATTAGAGCCCACAAAACCCCTGCCCTTCCTGAGAAGGAGACCATTTAGTGCATATCCTATAGTTCATAAAATGTGCCTTTGCTTTTCACTCTTCTTTGTCTCAAATGGAACTTCAGTTCTTTTTGACATGCCCTGTATTTTCTTACAAAAATTCTTTTACATACTTAACCAGTTGATCTCAAGCTTGAATGTGGAGAAGCATCACCAGTAAGAATTGTTTAAAATGGACCTTCAAATATGCACTCTGGGAGAGTTTTATGCAGATGTCTTGGGCTGCACTTTGAGAAACACTGCTTTTAGCCTCAGTCTCTCCTAAGTCCCAGACTGCTATCAATAACAAAAGCAATAAAATAAGTTATTAAGCAACTTCTGCCTTCTGATCATCACAACTTTAAAAGAATGTATTATTAATATTAGGTTAAAAGTTTTGTCTGAATTTACATGGCTAGTAACAGGCAGATATAGGATTCAGACCTACTCTGTCCTATTTCTTGAACTGTGCTGGTTCCTCTGTACTATATTGCAAAACTAATAGATTGTCATATTGCTAGCAACTAATAAATCACTAACTGATTACACTGGCACTTACATTATCTAATGGAATCTCCTGCCTTTCATAGGAATAAGCAATATTTTAATTTCCTGCTTCTAGCTGTTTTCACACTGGTTCAAATTCCTCAGTTTCCTTCCTAGAAAGAGCTATTTATACCTCCAGTGATAATCTATACCAAGAAAATTAAATAACAAATCTTATATAATCATCAAGTTTTGAGACTTATTTTCTTTAATAAAAGACTATTTTCAGTTCCTAAAATCAATGCAATGGTTCTATTTAATAATCTATAGCTTAGAATCAAAGGTACTATATTAAGTGGAGCCCATTTTCAATAACTGAGGTTTTTAAAATTAATTACAAGAGCCATATAGCAATAAAATTTTTAAAAATGTGGAGGCTCCATCAATATGGCAGACTGAATGTTAAATTCCCTCCTATAAACACTTAAAAATGCTGAATATAATACAAAGTTGACCTTGAGAAAAAAAATTGTAGAGAAAACAAAGAGAAGTGAACTCAGGATGTGAAGCTGTTGCAGTTTGGGCAGTTACCAAACTAGATACAGGTCCTAGCATCCTATGACAGGAGATGTGGCTTTGTGTGAGTTGAGGTGTGCATGAGAGTTGAGACAGAAACCTATGCAGAAGGCCTGGGCTTTAAAGGCCTGACCCCTTCAGGGAAAGTCTAACAAGCAAACTTCAGTTAGTTGTTTCCTTTGGGTAGTATGTTTTGTCTCAGGACCCTGAATGACAATCAAAAAACAAAAGCAACAACAAAAAAAAAAGAAAAGAAAGAAAAGGAAAAGAAGGCCTAGTCTCTCACTGTGGAGAGTGTATAGTCTAAATTTACACTGCATGCATGGAGCATGAAATTCTATACTTAGAAATTAGGGAACAAAGTGGTTTAGACTAGAGAAATTACTCAGGAACCTGGCAAAAATATATGCAAATCCATGTTGAAACACTTGTACAACCTATCTCTTGAGACATGTACAGATGAAACAATTCTCTAAAGATCAAGTCAAAATCAAAAGTTATAAACCACATGAATGATCTCAAAGAGACTAATAAAAATGTATGCTTATAAGAATTAAAGATATAAAAGAAGGGATACACCCTGAAAGGAAAATGAGGTCACTATGAGAGAAAGTAGATAGATTTGAAAGAGAACAAAATAGAACCTTTAGAAATGAAAAATACAGCAGTTTAAAATTAAAACTTAATGGACAGGTAAAATATGCTGATTTGACAAAGCTAAAAAGAAAATCAGTGAACTGGGAACTAAGTACAGGGAGATGAGTTAAAAATAAATAAGAAAAGCTAAAATTTGTGAAAAAGAGAATAAAAGAAATAAATAGAATATAAAGGAGAGAAAAACTAAATGTACATACCATCTTTAACCTTCTTTTACTAAGTTTTTTAAAAAAATGTTTATTGGAGTATAGTTGCTTTACAATGTTGTGTTAGTTTCTACTGTACAGCAAAGTGAATCAGCTATACATATACATATATCCCCTCTTTTCTGGATTTTCTTCTCATTTAGGTCACCACAGAGCACTGAGTAGAGTTATCTGTGCTATACAGTAGGTTCTCATTAGTTATCTATTTTATACATAGTATCAACAGTGTATATGTGTTAACACTAATATGTATAAAATGGATAACTAATAAGAACCTGCTGTATAAAAAAATAAAATTCAAAAGAAAAATAGTGTATATATGTCAATCCCAATATCCCAATTCATCCCACCCCCACCCCCTTTCCCCCTTGGTATCCATACTTCTGTTCTTTATGTCTTTGTCTCTATTTCTGCTTTGTAGATCACCTATACCAACTGTTTTAGATTCCACATATATACGTTAATATACGATATTTGTTTTTCTCTTTCTGACTTACTTCACTCTGTATGATAGTCTCTAGATCCATCCACATCTCTACAAATGACCCAATTTCATTCCTTTTTATGTATGGTAGTTCTATTTGTAGTTTTTTAAGGAACCTCCATACTGTTCTCCATAGTGGCTGTATCAATTTACATTCCCACCAACAGTGCAAGAGGGTTCCCTTTTCTCCACACCCTCTCCAGCATTTATTGTTTGTAGATTTTGTTATGATGACCATTCTGACTGGTGTGAGGTGATATCTCATTGTAGTTTTGATTTGCATTTCTCTGATAATTAGTGATGTTGAGCATTTTTTCATGTGTTTGTTGGCCATCTGTATGTCTAATTCGGAGAAATGTCTATCCTACCTAAGGAGGCAAAAGACCCATACGCAGAAAACTGTAAGATGCTGGTGAAAGAAATCAAAGATGACACAAACAGATGGAGAGATATACCATGTTCTTGGATTGGAAGAATCAATATTATGAAAATGACCATACTACCCAAAGCAATCTATAGATTCAGTGCAATCCCTGTCAAATTACCAATGGCATTTTTCACAGAACTGGAACAAAAAAATTTTACAAGTTGTATGGAAACACAAAAGACCTTGAATAGCAAAAGCAATCTTGAGGAAAAAAAACCAGAGCTGGAGGATTCAGGCTCCCTGACTTCAGACTATACTATAGGGCTACAATAATCAAGACAGTATGGTACTGGCACAAAATCAGAAATTTAGATCAATGGAACAGGATAGAAAGCCCAGAGATAAACCCACGCACCTATGGTCACCTAATCTATGACAGAGGAAGCCAGAATATACAATGGAGCAAAGACAGCCTTTTCAATGAGTGGTGCTGGGAAAACTGGACAGCTACATGTAAAAGAATGAAATTAGAACACTCCCTAACACCATACAGAAAAATAAATTCAAAATGGATTAAAGACCTAAATGTAAGGTCAGACACTATAAAACTCTTAGAGGAAAACTTAGAACATTCTTTGACTTAAATCTCAGCAAGATCGTTTTTGACCCACCTCCTAGAATAATGAGAATAAAAACAAAAATAAACAAATGGGACCTAAGTTCTTTTTTCTTAAATGGCCTTTTAAATTTTTTATAAAGGAAACATTCACTTTTTTTAAAATTAGAAAATAGAAGTAAAGCTGTAGTTCCCATGCTTTCACATACATCAGAATTACCAGCAGGGTATAGAAACACAGAATGCTGAACCCCACACTAGACTTTCTGATTGGTAGGCCCAAGGTAGGGGCTACAAATATGCATTTCTGACAAGTTCACAAGTGATACTGATTCTGTGGTTGGGGAGCATAGTTTAAGAATTACTGCCTTAAAATAAGAAAATAGGGATGAACTATAATATAACCCCCTAAGGATAATGACATTGAGATGCATCTTTTTTAAAATTAATTAATTTATTTTATTTATTTATTTTTGGCTGCGATGGGTCTTCCTTGCTGCGTGCGGGCTTTCTCTGGTTGCAGCAAGCGGGGACTACTCTCTTCGTTGTGGTGTGTGGGCTTCTTGTTGCAGTGGCTTCTCTTGTTGCAGAGCACGGGCCCTAGGCACGCAGGCTTCAGTAGTTGTGGCACGTGGGCTCAGTAGTTGTGGCTCATGGGCTCTAGAGCACAGGCTCAGTAGTTGTGGCGCATGGGCTTGGTTGCTCTGTGGCATGTGGGATCTTCCTGGACCAGGGCTCGAACCCTTGTCCCCTGCATTGACAGGCAGATTCTTAACCACTGCGCCACCAGGGGAGCCCAATATGCATCCTTTTTAGTCTTTTTTTCCCGCAGGAAAAAATATGTGTATGTGTGTTGGGGGTTGAGGGAAGAGGGGACAAATACGTAACTTTTTTTTTTTTTAAATAACCCAAAATGAGATTTTGTTATTCACAGTTTTGTACTTGGCTTTTTCCATTTAACATATTATGAACATTTTTACTGTCAGTATAGCTATATCATCATTTTTAATGGCTATGTAGAATTTTAGTGTTGGGATACATCATAATTCATAGAAACTAATAATGTACTTACCAGAATACATGTTTGCAAACTTTTCCAATTATTTACTTATATCCTATGTTTCTTTGATAGTCTTCAGCTTATTTTTTAACGTACTCTTTAGTGTACCTTCCATAATGGAGGCTTGATTTGGAAAATATTAGACATATATAATCCATTTTTCATATTAATTTTTTGCTAAGGACATAATTAAAGGGGAATTCATAAATTGGTCAGTATTAGGTTTTCTTCAGCATTTAGGTTGTATAACATATAAGTTTACTCTTTGTAAGATTAGCTGTCTGCTTTGTCAGCATACCATTTTAATTTTGTATTTGCATGGACACAGTTCTACATGTCCAAAGTGGTGATAGTAGTGTTTATATATTGCTGTGTAACAAACTGCACCAAAATTAGTGGTATAAAACAACCGTTTTATTTTACCCACAATTTTATGCATCAGGAATTTGGGAAGGACTCAGCGAGGTGGTTTGTGTTTGACTCACGTGGCATCAACTGTAGTGGGAAGGGCTGGAGGACCCACTTTCAACATCTTCACTGAGATGTTTGGTGCCTCAGTGTTCTTTGTTCTTTCTCTCACTCTCTCTCCATGTGACATTTCATTCTCCGAGGCTTCTCAGTGTGGTTTGGGCTTCTCACAGCATGGTGATCTCACAGAGTCACAATTCTCATATGATAGTTTCTAAGAAGCACAAGCTGCCAGACCACTTAAGTGCTATGCCCAGAATTGATCAAAGCAGTCACAGGTACCCACTTCCAACCAGATGAAGAAATAGACTTTACCTTTTAAAGGGAGAGTGGGGTGGAAAGATTATATTGCAGAAGAGCATTTGCGTTGTGAGGCACTTTTGTGGTCATCTTTGAAAAATACAATGTGCCATAGGTAGTTTGTTTACATAAAGAAATAATTAGACTCGTTTACGTATACAAGCTTTGACTATTTTGCCAAAAGTATAAAATCTTAAAAACTTATTTTTAAAGATATAGTTCTTTGCTCAATAAAAGATCTGTATTTTGAAGTAATCAATGTTGTGAAATATACTTCATGCTATAATTAATAAACAGGTCCATGTTGTCAGCCACACAGTTAATGGTTCTCTTTCCTAAACTGGTCTTGTCTAAGGGAATGTTATTTTTGACACTGTATTATTTGTTTATGAAGAAGGTATTTGTTGAGTGCCCATCATGGATAAAATGCTACACTGAGTAAGGAATAAAAAGACATATTAGACAGGGGTCTGCCTTAGAGGACCATATAGTCAGCTAGAGAAGATAGGGCATAATGTGTAATTATAAAGAAGGTAACAAGAGGGAAATCTATAGCATTGAGGATGGAAGAGAGTCGTTTTTAAAAAGCTGTATGGAAAATGTTGCTGGAGGGCTTCCCTGGTGGCGCAGCGGTTAAGAATCCGCCTGCCAATGCAGGGGACACGGGTTTGAGCCCTGGTCCGGGAAGATCCCACATGCCACGGAGCAACTAAGCCCGTGCACCACAACTACTGAGCCCGCGTGCCACAACTACTGAAGCCCATGTGCTTAGGGCCTGTGCTCTGCAACAAGAGAAGCCACCGCAATGAGAAGCCCATGCACTGCAACAAAGAGTAGCCCCCGCTCGCCGCAACTAGAGAAAAGCCCTCACGCAGCAATGAAGACCCAACACAGCCAAAAATAAATAAATTAATAAAATTTAAAAAAAAAAAAAGAAAATGTTGCTGGAAGTCAAGGGAGGGATAGAATGAGGATGTGGAGGTGGTGACGAAGGATGCTTAGAGGCGTGGCAAGAGTAAAGCCATAGGTGCAGAGGAGCCAGGAAGTTGTTGTGACCATTTCACTTTGGTAGTTTAGGGCATTCGTTCTCAAGCTTTGATGGACAATGAAGTCACACTGGAGAACTTGTACGGAGCTTGTGTAGGGTACGTGATAAGGGAATAGTGAGAGAAAAGAATGGAAAGGTAGGTAGGTGGGCCTCTTACTGTCTTGCATGCTAGGCCGTTCCTCTTTTACTTCCACGAGTAGGCAGTGAAGAACCACTGAAGTGTGATCATCCTGGGAATTATCTGATTGAAGCCAAGCTTTCGAAAATTAATCTGGTACCAGTATGTATAGCAGCTGGAGCAAAACAAGGTTGGAACTGGGGAGTTTGGAATAGAGGTTACTGTGTTCATTCCGGGAAGAGGAAGTCAGAACGTGTCCCTGGATGATGGCAGTGAGAATGGGAAGGAACAGGGGTATTCGAGCAAGGAAGAATCTGGCAACTAATTTTCATAAGATGGTGGTGAAGCAAAGCCGGAAGTCTAGTTATGGCTCTAAGACTGCAGTGAAGACTGGGCAACAAGGAGACCCCCAAATCCAAAACCAGGGTATGACACTCACTTGGGGGGAAGTGCTGATGAGCTGGTGTGTTGTGTACATCATATTTGCATAATGAGGAGGACTCCTTGTTGGGAGTGTCCAACAGGCCACTGAGAATCAAGTCTGGATGTCAGGAAAAAGGGTAAGGCTGGAAATAGGGATTTGAGGGTTATTGGCACAGTGGTGGGAGTTCAAGATATGGCAATGGATGAGCTTCCCAAGGGACTGCATATAAAGAGAAGAAATATAACCACAGGGAATACCTAGGTTCAGGAAATTGGGATGATGATAAGCCAGCAAACCTGGAGTACCTTTAGAGCGCTAGAAAGAGAAGTAGAGTAAGCACCACGGGTGACTTTCTAGCAGGGAATGATCAGCAGGGTTGAAAATTACAGAGCAAGATGGAGACTGAAGACAGGCCGCTGATGTTTAAGGTCACTATTTAACAGAATGGTGTAAACAGAAATCAGCAAAGGTTAAGGAATGAGTCAGTGGTCAGGAACTGGCACCATTTATAGTGCAGTGTTATTTTGTGAAGAAAATTCATACTTCCTGGGGACCTTTTAACTGCTGTTAAAGAGTGGGAGAAAATCAAGAAAATATTGCTTATTCACCTAAAAGCAATTCTTTGCGATCTGTCACACATGTAATTTAAAGCAACAATGGAGTCCTCTGATCCTCTGGTTTTCATTACTGCAAATGCCTTCACCAGAGCTAGAAGTCTCTTAGGGATGTTACCTTAATCCAGAGGATTTTGTTTTTATTGAGCTCATCTCAGTATATAGAAAAGCTCCTTCAAAGTTTAGCCTTGTATCAAAAAATGAAACATAACAGCACCCATGTTTTATTGCTATTGTTGACAGAGCTCCTAAGAAGGAACTTTATTGGAACAAGAATTCTTGCGATCATTTTTGTACTTATAAACTGACATCATAAGCTAACCAAAGGGCTTCCCTGGTGGCGCAGTGGTTGCGCGTCCGCCTGCCGATGCAGGGGAACCGGGTTCGCGCCCCGGTCCGGGAGGATCCCACACGCCGCGGAGCGGCTGGGCCCGTGAGCCATGGCCGCTGAGCCTGCGCGTCCGGAGCCTGTGCTCTGCAACGGGAGAGGCCACAGCAGTGAGAGGCCCGCGTACCGCAAAAAAATAAAAATAAAATAAGCTAACCAAAAACATTTTTTCTCAAAGGCATAACCCCTAATTGGACACTATTTACGGTTAACAATGGGATACAATATAATGTAGCTATTTTCAACACCTCATTTTCTTCTCTTCTGCTGTTATTTTATTATACTTCAGGCTTCCTCTGCACCTGATTTACTATGAGGTAGCATAGTAATTAGTATGCATCAAGGCTCTGCCCTAGAGCTGTGCACTTTGCACCCTTTCATTCTTGTGGCAACCTTGCAAGGTTGATATTTTTGTTCCCATTTCGACACTGAGAAAAGTAAGGCTGAAAGAAGTGGAGTAACTTAACCAAATGTGGTGCAGCTATTCATTTTTCCAGTCTGGATCCCACTGTGATTTCTTGACTCCAAAGCTTACGCTCTCGGCACTCTGCTACTGATGCTTACTTACCCTACTCCTCTCCCTTGGACCATCTGTGTATCGTGTTATTTCAGGAACATGGACAGTGTGCTACTGATACTGAATCATCAGGATTTTTGATGATTAGAGAGGATCTCTTTTGACTCTGTCTTTAACAAATTTGTTTAGGTTGAGATATCCCCTCCAACTTCTTGTGTTAAAAAAAATTTTTAAGTAATGAAGCAGTTGTCTCTTCAGGGTTAAGAAGACATGGAAAAGCCAGCTGAGGTCAGGGGTTGCGGGGGGAGTGCTAAAACGAAAGGGAAAGCTAATTGGAACTGTTGCTTCAAATGCTGTTAGTACCGGCTACAGTGGGCTAAATATGGCCAGGAAGCCTCATGAAAAGTCTTCATCCAAAGGCAGGGCAGGTTCCACTCCTGGTGCTTTGTGCACTCCACCGCCACTTTGGTAAGGAAAATGATTGATGACACTTTCTTAATACTGGGAAGCTGGCACGGAGATGAAGACGGAGCACCAGATATGTGGAAACCTTCATCATCAGCCAAGTCTCTGTTCCTCTCCCCAGGGCAGTGGGTGTCTCCAGCAGTGGGGCCACAAGGCTAAGCCCAGTTTCTCTTTGGGCTTAAGTCCTGACAATTTAACATTATCTCTGAATTTATAAAGCACCAAGAGTTTTAACAGTATGTATCAGCCTATTGTACTCTCAACATTAACCTATATGTAAAACAACATAATTGTTTGGTACAACACTAAGAATTTATAAATTAGAGCCAGCATTCAGTTATCTGAGTCAGTAGAGTAAAGTCATGTATAATCCATAGTGTCAGATCAAAGATAATTTGTAACTTTGTGCTGGAAAAATACATTTGCCCTTGTTATATTTTCCTCAGGCTACTACTGAACTTATCAACCTTTTCCAAGGTGTGCGCGCACGTGTGTGTGTGTGTGTGTCTGTATACAGCCAATATAGAGAGAAGAGATATGACTTCGAATCATTCAATCTAATTGAGCAAATAGTTTGGAATATAGAAATTTTCTGTAAATAAGCCACACACCATCCATAGTTAGCTCTCAGGAATTCTTTTTGTTTCTTAGTGATCCGACCAGTATTTTTCTTATTGTGGCTATGCCATCTTTGACATGGATCATCTATCATTACATAAACTTGAACTTTAAACATCGTCTATAATTAACTTTCAGACAATAACTGTGCATATTCAAAGTCAAAAGACTAAATTTACCCTAATGTCAATATACTGCAATTGCTATCTCATACAGAGCAGCCCAGCTCCTGGCATTGTGCTAGTATGTTTATTGATTGAATGTCGAATAACCCTCGAGAGATTTCTCTGAATTAACTACTGTAATCAAAGTACAAAAGCAAGACAACTACTATTTGCAGGAGCTCACAGTCTAACCAAAAAAACCATAGAGGCAATTCAGGAACTTAATATCAATATTAGAATTGACATTGGGCAATATGCTTCCCCCTCCCAACTTTATTGAGGAATAACTGACAGATATAATTGTATATATTTAACATGTAGAAAGGGATGGTTTGATATGCATGTACACTGTGGGATGATTACCAAGATCCAGATAATTAACACACCCATCACCTCACATAGTTAACTTTTTCTACACACCCATCACCTCACATAGTTAACTTTTTCTTTGTGTGTGTGCTTTTAACCTGATCGCAGTACCATTATTTCTTTGTTGATTCAAACTATACTAACAAGATGACTTCTCAAGAAGGCAACAAGATCCTTTACAACTAATAAAAGTAGCAAAAATCTATTCAATAGTTTACATTTCTTTTGTTTTTATTTACGTAGTAGTGAACCTGATTAAAAATAAATAGATCATAATATTTAAACTAAAAGATTTATAATTACCCTCCGTAAATAGTATTAGTCCTCATAAATAATACAGCCATTTAAGTAGTGTTTTTGGTTCACACAATTTATTTCTGACCAAAGTGGTATTAAGAGTGTGAAATTAATTTAAAACTCAGCTAAAAATCTTAGAAAGCATTTTACTTACCCTTCTGAAAGAAAAATGTTTAAAAGTAACAAAACATTTATTTCTATTAGAGGAGATATTTTGATCAATCTACTGATTTGTTTTTATATTATATATTTAGTCCATGAGTTACATACATATATACAAATGTATAACCACACTAGGTGAACATCATTTTCAGAATTTTAATAGGTTTTTTCTGGATCTTTACATGTTCTCTAGGCACAGTCAAAAAAAAAATAGCCACTACAGTTTTAAAGCTGACTTACAACTATTTCCTCCCCTAATCTCTGCTCTATTGTCAATGCTCACCTTTTTACAAGCTGAGGGCAGTATGTCTCTACTTGTGCAAAAGTCTCACAAGCCTTGGAGGTGGGTGTGTTACCGCTCAGCAAAATGTATTGATTCTTGCATGTAGCTGACAGCTTCCTAGCATTACCTTTGAAATGCAATGTCCCCCCAGGTCTGTGTCCTCAGCACTCTTACTTTCTTCTTCTCTAGGTGAGCACATTAATTCCCGTGGGTACAATTGGGTGATTCCTGAATGTCTAAGTTCTACTTGCCACCGTTGCCTGGACTCTTGTACAGAATTTTCAGTTGCATTCGGGATGTCTTCCCATGACATTCAACAGGATCCTCAGATTGATAATCCAAAACTGAACTCATCATTTCCCATATCTGCTCCTTCTACTGTGATCCCTCTATTATTAATAGCATTACCATCTTTCCAGGCAGGTGAGAAATGAGCCATCTCTACACCTTGTTCTTTTCTCAACTCCCAGGTCCAATCAGTTACTAAATCGTATCTAGTCTAAATCCACATCATCTCCTGTTTCATTAATTTAATCAGTCAACATTTTTTGAGCTTCTTTCTACTTTCATTCCCTTGATTTAGAATATGACAGTGCCTGCTTCAAGAAGCTCATACTTGGTAAGATACAAAGAACTAAATAGACCCTCACTGTACAGGGTGGTAATTACTAGTTATCATAAGTAAGCTCAGACTGCAGAGAATGGCAAGAGGGCTTGGAGGCCTTCCAGGAGGAAATAACATTGTCTGGAAGGATGAAGACGAGTTATCCAGGTAAACAGTAAAAGAAAGCCTTTCAGGAGGCAGAGAAAGCAGTATGTGCAAACGTGCAGAGGTGTGAGAGTGATTCTGGTACAAGTTGAGGAGCACTGAGACATGAAGCGGAGATCCATTAATGAAGGACCAGACATACCGTGCTAGGAAATGTGGATTTCATTCCCGAAGGCTCCTTTCTTTTCTCTTATACACAATCATATCTCTTGGCAGCACCACTGCAAAAAATCTCCTGACTGTTCTCTTGCTCTCCACTTTCTTGCCTTTTCTTTTCTTTCCTTAGACTGTGGTCAGAGGTGACGTCCCCTGTTGCAGTGTTGGACATATATCTCCTCCTGATCCTTCAATGGCCTGTGTTGCTCACCAGATCACCCTCATTTCCTGCAACCTCTGCTTCTGCCAGACACATCCTATGGGTCAAGCTTGTGACAACCGTCTTCCCATCTGAGTTGTAAGCTCCTCAAGACCGGAGTCTATGGCTCATACATCTTGGTACATTTAGAACATCATGCCCTGTGCTCTGCATAGTAGGCTTTTATGTATCTATGGTGTTGAGTAAAGGGAGTGTCTTTTAGAGTCTTTCCCCACTTCTTCGTTTTCCAGGCTCTTTTATGCACGTGGACCTAACTGCATTGCTGTAGTAAGCACTGCCTTTCTTGTCACTGCCAGCAAGCATTCCTTACAGCCCAGTGACTTGTAACGTGTTTTGCTGCTACAAATCAGCAACAGTTCCCAAAGTGGCATGGATGTGTACAAACCTTAAGGTGCAATGTTTGGTTTTTTTCCTGCAGAAAATGAAAGGCCTCACTTTTCCCTGGGGGGAAAGCAGGTTTAGAAAGCATCAGTGCAGGGCCCCATGCCCAACATTACAATTTCCAGGGCTCTGCACTTTGTATCACTAACGGGTATGGTGAAAACGACTTTGAACTAGGAGCCAGTGCTGAGTCCCAGCCCTAACTGACTGGGCAGCATTTCTGAGCCTCAATTTCCTCACCTGTGGGACTGGGGATTAGACCTAATTTCTAAATATCCTTATAAACATTATTCATGTGTAAGGATTTCCATGGCAGTGTATTCATCAGGTATCTTGGTTGCACATACCACAAACCCCTCCTGACTAATTTAAGTAGAAAAGATGTCATTGGGAGGATATCGATATTGGATATCACTGAATGGATGGGGTGAAAACAAGGCTTGGGAATTAGACACTTAGCAACATAGGACACATTATGATGTCACACATAGGAGCAGGGTGATGGGTTTGGCAACTGGTGTCACTGCACACTTCCTGGCACTCTCGTCTCTGCCAGTAATCTCTGACTATTCCTGTGTCTTTGCATCGCTCCCTCCACATTCGTAGCCCTGGATGTGAGTATCCAATTGGTTGAGCCCTGGTCATGTGCCTACCCTCAGCTATTGGCAATGGAGAGAAGGAATATCTGGACCATCCAGCTTGGGGTGTAGGCAGTGGATGAAGGCATTTCTTCTCACCAAGACTTGTACAGACACACAAAGGTGGTTGAGATGGGTGGTACCCACGCACGCCACACCCATACCTATAATGATCTCAGTGATCCTTAAGATCCTGCTTCACCATGTGTACCTTTATCACTTCAAATACCTGGTGGATATTTCTTCTAGAGAAGCCAGTTTTGCTAGGGTTTAGACCATTCTTTCAATTACCTTTTATTATACTGCACAATTTCTTTTTTCCTTATCAACACAATTCTTTGGATTTTGGTAAGCTTAAATTTAAGAACAGTAGTTATAGCTCTGACCACTAAGATGTTGTTCTGGGATGAGGAAAAGGGCTGAGTGCAGTAGATCATCAATTCCAACTCATCCTTCATTTGTAGATACACAGCCAGATTTTCGGATCAGGAATTATCTCCAGCCACAAACAACACAGAACAGATCTTGTATATCAAAAACACAGGTGAAAGAAATATTTAGAAAAGATCATTTAAAGGGCATTCTATCTATCTGTGCTGCCAGGTAATCTAAGTACTTACCATTGGAATAAGTTAGGTCTCTAGATTACATACAAGACGACATCGCCTTAATCATTTGGCAGAACAGCTAGTTGCCAGTAAGCTGAACTGTCCTACTGTCTTTTAGGTGGAACCTACTTCCATGGACATTGTCCATTTTGATGCTTCGAGTATCCTGTGACAGAGCCCATGTGAGAAATAGCTTGCAGAAATTTAATCAGATAAAAACTTAGCTTCCCCTAAAAATTGGGACACTTCCCCCTCTCCTATGAGAGCTGTGTAAGCTAGCTATCTGAGAGCCACCATGAAGAAGAAAACATGCTACATACCAAGTGTGCTCTCCACAGCAACTATCTTGGCTCTTGTAGTTGTCACTTTTATTTATCTTCTTTTGTTCCTGCTTGGTTGTTTTGTAAGCCTCCTCGATTTCTTTTTTTTTTGAAAAAAGAATAAAAGAGGGATGGGAAGTAGGGAGAGATGGTAAGATAGAGACTGGATGCCAGATAACCACCCAAATGAACAGAGGTAACCATGGTATAGGGATGTGGCTGCATCCACCATAGCAGCAGGTCTGGCAACGGCTACTGGATACCTTGTTGTCCCAAATCCTCTCCTACCAATGGCAGTCTGGTTTGTCTCAGCAGCTGTCTGCCCAGTGGCCTAAATATGGTTTAAAACAATGTCAACAACAATAAAGACTTTTACGCCTCTCCCCTCATGTATTTGTATGAACTGTTTTATCTCCTACATAAAAATAGCAAGTGGGACACAAGCTACTAGAGAGAACACAAGTAAACAATGAGATATCATCAGTAATGTCATCCTCCACTGTGGTTTACTGTTGATACTGTGAGTTTCTGACTATCCAAATTATATTCAAGTATTTCATCACCTGCTTAATCAAGCTGCAAAATAAGGAGTTAGACCACTTCAACTCCAGTGATTTGATTATGTGGTGAAGAGACTGGTGCATAGACATTAATCCTGGGAAATTAATTCATGAAAATTAGCTGGAGATACCCCTAGAGGCCTGTTTTGTATCTATTTGTGCATAAAATGTTGAACTAACTACTTACTGAAGGTGCCGGGGTTGAGGGGGACTGGAATGATTACGCATGATTCTGTCGTTATCTAGAGAGAATCCTGAAGAGGCCATGAAGTGACCTGATAATGCATTCTGATTAAAGCTCAGTCTTGAACAGGAAAATTGCTTTGAAATGATTAAAGTTAAAATTGTTGATAATGAAGGAAAACACTTGTCCTAGAATGCCTAGAATGAGGTCTTTAGAAGAGAGAATCTCATTTTGAATCTTTTGTAAAGCATATGGCTTTCCTTTTCGATGGCAAAGTACTGGGTTGTATCAACCTATCACATTGTCTCAATTTTGCAACTCAGTGCGGGGCAAGGAGGATTAGGAGAATGTTCTAGACAGAAATCTGGCAGGGGATGTCATTGGGTAAAGGTCTACCCTCAGGAGAGGGAAGTCTCCATCATCCCTGGGAGCCAGCTTAGATGCATCGGCTCAGTGGAACCTTCCCAAGGCCTGACCGCAGTCTTTGCTCCCAGGGCACTTGGCTCCTTCATATGTCTGTCATATTGGATTGTATTTTGATGCTCTGTTTAAACATGTGTCTTTCCCGCCAGTTGGTGAGATCCTAGACGGGGTCCCATCCCACCCAGGACTGAGCCCAAAACTCTGGTTACATTTATCCTCTTTGGTAAATATGCATCTTTGCAGATATTTAAAGATAGTAATACTATATCTAAAACTTGGAGGGCAAATGTGTTTCAGAAATCAGACTGTTTGGATGTTGGAAAGGTGGTATCAATGTCTACACACAGCATCTAAACAATATCTATACCATGTAACATAACGTTCCCAGCAGAGTCCGGGGCAACTTCTATAATCAAGCACGTTAATACTTCTGCAGCAAAAATTATGAATAGGCACACTGCAAGGGATAAGTAAAGGGTATGATTTCCTAACAGTTTAGGTCATGTCTGGTTTTGCTACCAGAGAGTCACAAAACAATTGAACTTTTGGAGCTCTTTGGATTTTGGAATTGTAGATAAGGTATTGTGAGCCTGTATTATACATCTTTAGGAAGGAAAGCGTTCTCATCCAAGGGGAATATTCCCAGGTACAAGGACCCTTACTCTTGTCACTTCAGGGAGGAGAAAGAGAACAGCGCTGGGATTTTCTGGATGGTGACGTGTTCTCGTAACTGGCGCTGCTACTAGGGTCCCTGTGGGAGGGGGGCAATGGAAGTGGTCCATTCCCCACAAATAAAGCTTTCTCAGTGTGCCACCACTGCCTCTGTGCCTTTTACCTTACCTGCTGCTGCTTCCCCTGTGTTCTAACTTATTTCTCCATTTTTCTAGAGCTTTCGTTCTCCCCTCCTTTATTCCTTATATATTCTTTTGCTCACCAGCTTAGGTCTTAGGAGTGTTGATACTTTCCTTGTTTGTCTTCTGCATAATTCTTTAGCACATGACCCTCATGCCTCTCATTCACCTCTACAACCAAAGCTTTGCCATTACTAGTTTGTGTTTGAGTAGATGCCAGTCAGTGCTTGCTTAGACTGGAAGCAGTCTCCCTACATGTTTTTGTTTAGAGGACTAGGTTTATCTGCTCAACACTGTGTAGATAAGCATCTTGGGAATGTGTGCTGGTTGACAGGCCGCTACTATTCTCTTTCTGACCCTTGTCTACTGTATCAAACAATGTTAATGAAAACCTCAAATTTCTATATGTTAATCCATGTGTAAAAATAAAGTAGGTGCTATCATTTCTATCCTTCAGACTTATAAAAAATATCCTTTTCATAATATTTTAAAACAGTGCCATTGCTTATTTTTCCATGTGGTATGTTTTTGCCTGTCTTTATTTCTAATTCTTTTTGATTCACTTAGGCCACGCATCTGCTTTTGTTCATGTTTTCAAGAGAGCTCACTTTTATGCTCTCTGATAAAGGAATTATTTTGCTCTCCTCAACCTCTCTCTCTTAGTCGTTTAGGTCGTTTTGCAGTATGGAATTTAAAACATATACATGAAATACAGAGATTTGAAATTTTTATATTCACTGCCTCTTAAGAATTTTAAAATATATTACACAGGCAAAGAAAATTGGTTTGGATTGCCTCTGGTGACCACCATTTACCTCCAAAACAAATGAACCCAAAACAAATGAACCCTGCCTTTAGTGGTGTTGTTGTGTAACACTGACATTCCCGGAAAATGGTGCCCACAGAGGCAGGGCCAGGAAGGCAAATCTGTGCACTATCAGGGCCTCCTTCTCTGTGGAGCAGAGTACCACCAACACCCACAGGGGAAGCCGATGTTGCTGTCTCTTGTCTGTGTGAGCGATGCACTGTTCCATCCAGTGCTTGATGGCGTCGCGTTTTCCTTGGTGACTGACACCAAGATGCAGTGGGTGAGATGTTAGACGTCTCTTCCTTGTGGCTGGCATTGTGATGATCTATGCTGTCCTCCATTTAGTTGGAGTCCCTCCATGGGATTAGTAACTGGTGTACAGTGCTCTGCTCCCTCGGGATTGATCACCAGTGCACAGAACCTGCCCTGCACTCTCCACTTGCAGCATCATATTGAATGCACAGTACCAAAGCACGGGCCCTGAGTGAAGTCCCATGTTTCTCTCCAGTGTCCTGCTCTCCAGGTACCACTCCCATCTCTGGTCTTATCAGTAGTTATCAAGACAACATCCTCCTCTGTGGTACTCCAGTCCAGAAAGAGTTTGTCAGTCCAGCAGTGAACAGTGTTCCCTGGCTGCCACTGTGAGCAGACTGATGTGGATGTTGTATTCAGGAAAAGTTTAATGCGTGGAAGAGGACAAGTAGCTGGAATTTTGGTCTGTTACTCAAAAAACCAATGGTACTCATCCCAGGAGACCAGTCATTATACATTTCTCTCCTCCCTAATATTGTTCATTTGTTTTGGAGGTAAATGGTGGTCACCAGAGGCAATCCAAACCAATTTTCTTTGCCTGTGTAATATATTTAAAACTTCTTAAGAGGCAGTAAATATAAAAATTTCAAATCTATGTATTTCATGTATATGTTTTAAATTCCATACTGTAACTTTAAAAAATTATTTTGAGACTGGACCAAAGAACTGTATCAAGAACTGTATCACAGTTTTTTGGTAGCACTAGTTTGTGGTCAATCCACGGTGGCACATCATCTGTAAAGCTCTTATGTCACTTAATATTGTTTTCCAGCAAACTATGGATGTTTCTCTTAAGGTAAGTTAAGGGAATTTCCTTGATGCCTGGATCAGAAAATATAGCATTTCCAGATTTTAGCTTTCCTCCTTAATGAACATTCACTCGTTCAACAAATATTTGCTGCCGAAAAGTAATTCCTAATCTTGGAAGAAACATTGTCCTTTTCAGAAAACATTTTAATCACAGAAACTTGGAAGTTTTATGCTTCATCTGATTTCTCATATTGGTCCTCTTCTGACCCTGGCTCTAGTTCTGAACATCTTTTTTAAAAGGCGTTTGCTCCCATTAACAGCCATCTTCTTTCTTCCTTAACTTCTTTTCTGTGTTTTCTCCTCTGTCCTATCTCTCGACTCATGTGCTTATGTTTGTCCTTGCTCAGCAATGACCAGTACAAAGTAACTGGTTTTATTTTTATTATTTTACCACAGTACTCACAGACTGTCCTTGCAAGCTCTTCCTTCAACAGAGGGTGCCCTGAAGCTAAGAATCAGAAGAGTGTTCTGTAGACTGTAGCCCTGTGGAAATGGGTGGAGGGAACCAGAGTAACACACACCTGTGCCCCTGGCACCTGAAGCAAAGGCTGGGCCCATGAAGGCTGTGTCTGCCAGATGCCAAAGTAACTCCTTAGTGGAGCCAATTTGATCAAAGACGGGCAGGTCACTGTAAATTTAGTCCATGTGGGTCCTTGGCATCATGTGGGCAAAACAAACCAGTTGACTGATAGCACTGATCACTTTCCAGACAGTAATTTTGGTGTTTGCCAGAGAAGGGATTTCTAAAGAGGGAGCAGGAATATATAGGGGGTGTTTATAGTGATCCCCTGGATTCAAAAAAAAAATTGGAACTTTGGATCTGAAAAATAAGAATTTGAGCTTTACTAACATTTGGTTTTATAGAATGTTAATACTAATACATATGTATATATAATTTTAATATACTTTAATATAATTATATATTATATAATTTTATATTTATAATTACATATACAATTTTAAATATATAAATACAAAGGTGAATTCTCAAGTATTTTTGCTAGTGGGGTACACAGTCAAAATAGTTTGACAAATATTCTAGGTCCTTGATTCCCCATCTTTGGGCAAAAGAGTTATTGTAAGAGGCTCATTAATACATGTAAATGGACCTATTTTCTCATTCAGTAGATACTAAAAATACAATGATCTGCTAAGGGTTTATAATGTTTAATGTGTTTTTGGTGTTTTGTTTTAAAATTTATTGTAAAAGTGAATTCCTCAAGCCTAAAAATACTGTGAATCCATTGGAGGAGACACATCTACACGGGGGACACAAACGAGCAAAGAGAGGGGAGTGTTGAGTCCCAATAAAATATTAGGTTGGTTAGTCAAAGTATTTAAGCTATTGAAAAAAATTGTATTCAATACATGCGTAAGCATCTCTCTTTCTCTCTCACTCTTTAATGACAGATTTTTTTTCCCTTTTTTCTCATCCTCTTCCTTTGTTCCCCTGTTTTGTGTGAATATTGGGACATCTCAGGAACTGGCCTCCAGCACAGTGTTCCTTTTTATTTATGTCTGTATTGGTTTAGTAGGGCTGCCATAACAAAATACTACAGACTGCATGGCTTAAACAACAAATTTTCTCACAGCTCTGGAGCCTAGAAGTCTAAGATCACTGTGTTGGTGAGTTTGGTTTCTTCCAAGGCCACTCTCATTGGTGTGCAAGTGACTGTCCTTTTGCTGTGTCCCGACATGGCCTTTCACCTGTCTACATGCAACCCTGTTACCTCTTTGTGTGCCTTAATTTCCTCTTCTTACAAGCATACCATCAGATTGGGTTAGGGCCTCCCCTAATGACCTCATTTTATCTTAGTCCCTTCTTTAAAGGCCCTATCTCCAAACAGTCATATTCTGAGGTATTAGGGGTTAGGGCTTCAGTATATGAATTTTGGGAGAACACAGTTCTGCCCATAATGTGCATTTCCTTTTGATAAATCTACTTGTTTCAGGAAAGTATGTGGGACTTAGGAATATCAAGAAGTAGTATGATTAGGGTGACTGTATCTTGATTTGTCCAGGACAGTCTCGGACAAATTATTATCCTGACTTAACTTAAAAAGTGCCCCCATTGACTGTCCGAAGTGTCTCATCTGTATGATAAATTATATGGTGATCATGATATAGATATTCGAGAGCCAGAGGGCATGTATTAAAGCCTCAGCTCAAAAAATGTACTGTTATACCTGAGTTTCCTCAACTGTGAAGTAGAGACAATAATAGTACCTGCATCAGGGTTATTGTGAGAATTAAATGAGTCAGTATGTATAAGTAAGTCGTTTGGAACATCACCCTGAATATAGTGAACACTGTGTGTGACATTGAGTAAGCACAGAGGAAATATGTTTGTCAGAGGCGATTATATTTGTAGGTATGATGGTTAATTTTGTGTGTCAACTTGGCTGGGCCAAGGTGCCTAGATATTTGGTCAAACATCATTCAGTGAGAGTGGTTTTGGATGAGATTTACATTTAGATGTGTGGACTTTGAAATCAGGTTGGATAAGTCACACTCACGTACTGGAGATCTGTCAGCTGAAGGCCTGAAAAGAACAAAAGGCTGACATTCTCCCAACCAGGGAGGAATTTACCGGCAGATTGGCTTTGAACTTAAACTACAGCTCTTTCCTGAGTCTCTAGCCTACTGGCCCTCTGCATCAGATTTTGGACTCACCAAGTCTCCATTAATTGTGTGAGCTAATTCCTTAAAATAAATCTCTTCCTATATATACACACATCTTATTGGTTCTGTTTCTCTGGAAGACCGTGCCTAACACAGTATGTGTGGACCCCAAAGCTGTACCTGAAGAGAACTTTTAATTTGTTTAAAGTTTAATATATTTCTGGATTTTTACGCCCTTTTAAATTCACTGTGTTCTTTGCATGTCTATGTACATACCAACCAAAAAAAATAAAGATCCGTGACAAGACAGCTAAGAGAGTGACTAGGCACTCTCTATCTTAATCCCAGTCTTTAACAAACGGTTATATTTTGCATTCCCATACCATGTTTTAAAATGATACTGACATTATCCATCTGTGGGAATTTTCACCATTATTTATAATTATGAAGATGAATCATTTTTTTCAGGAAGTTAGAGTAGCATCTCTAATAAATGTTTGGAATAAAATTATAATAGGTTTTGGTAAACTGAATGTTGATTAAAAAAAATTGAATCACTCTGTTAAAACTGAGCTCCGAAACTAGGAAATCAGGCAAAAATATTGGCACAAGTTCAGCCAAGTTAAAAGATTGGCAGATCAACCTTATGAAAAAAGTTAAACAACTTGGAAAAGCAAATAAAGGCTTGAGGAACAACTGAGTAGCAGCTATCAAATCTAAAAAGGGTTATTGTGGAGGGGATGGAGACCAGCTGTTCTCTAGCTCAGCTGAGCCCAGGCAAGAACAAAAATAGATTAAAAAAACGGCAGCATGACAGACCATTTAGATCTAGGCTTCTGCAGTTAATATGGTTAGAATGGTTACTTAGGAGTTCCAAATATATTCAAGAGAGTTTTTAAAGTTAGTTGGTTAGGTTTACCTTTTCTTGGTGTAAAGCCAAGTGGAAAGTCCAGATCTAGATTTCTAGTGGGGTTAATCAGAATCAGCTTGGATGTGGGATAGGGCTTTTGTAAAAACCACAGGCTCCTTCTTTATGAAGTGATAGGAAGTGGTTTCCAGGATATGCTGTTAAGAATAAAAGTACCATGCAAAAGGGAATATATACCTTCAGTGTGAGAAATAAGGGAAATAAGAATGTAATAGATAAAAACTAATAAAAATATGTATTGGGGTTTCTTTTTTGGAAAAAAAAGGATAAACCAGAAACTAATTAATATAGTTAGCCTATTAGAGAGGTAAGGTAGCAGATGGGAGTGGAACTTCTCTGTGTGTCTTTTTTATTAGTTTATTAGTTTTCTATTGCTGCTGTAATAAATCACCACAAGTTTAGTGGCTTATGACAAGGTAAGTTTATTATTTTACAGTTCTGGAGACCAAAAGTCCAAAATGGGCACTAGGCTAAAATTAAGGTATCAGCAGGGCTGCCTTTATTCTGGAAGCTCTAGGAGATAATTTGTTTCCTTGCCAGCTTTCAGAGTCCACCTGCATTCCTTGGCTCATGGCCCTGTTCTGCATCAGCATCTTCAAATATCTCTCTGAATCTGACCCTTCTGCCTAGCTGGTCTACATTTAAGACCCTGGTGATTACATTTGTATCCATGGAATCCTACAGGATAGTCTCCTTATCTTAAGACCAACTGATCAGCAACCTTGAATCCATCTGTAACCTTAATTCCCATTTTGCCCTGGAACATTACATATTCACACCTTCTGGGGATCAGGATATGCATCTTTGGAGTTTGTGTGGGGACATTATTCTGCATGCCATACCTTTTAAGAATAATTTTACTCTTAAACCATTTAAATATTTATTCAAAAGTTAAACTGAATCAAAAAGGATAACAAAAGCAAACTCTAAAATTGAATACAAATAGAAACAAATGGGCCTAACTATATATCGAATGGAAATATAACTATATTGGGAAGAAAAAAAGACTGAATTCAGCTAAGTTTTGAATACAGGACTCTGCCAATACACCCTTAAAACGAGATCTATTTTAAGGACCAAAATAATTGCAAAGAAATCTCGATTTTTACTCAGGAAATTTGTTGTTGGTAGTATTTATATTATAGTGATCTCAAAACTATTTTTTGTGTATTTTAGGATAGTGTAAATGTGTTGTTATGGGGAGACAGAGTGCTCACTCTGGAAGAAGGGAGATAGAAATAGGGAATGCAGGAAGGTAAGAGAGAATCCTGTGGTTTGGGGTTTTTTGTTTATCCCCTGAAATGGCATAGAAGATTGACACGCCCAGGAGCAATGAGCACATCTAGTACCAGATCTTGATTTCTAAATAGCATTCCTTGATAAAAGAAACCAAGGCTCTTTAAAGAGATGTCTAATTTCAGAGGGAACAGGTATAAAGTACAAGGTAAGCCCACAACACCTAATGGTACCAAAAAGTTAGGAAGTGCTCAAAGATTCATGGAGACATATCCAAAAATCAACAAAGGACTCCCACTGGCCCAATACAGGACATCTGAGTATCAAACAAACCAAATGATAGTAAGATTTTGAATTTAAAAAGGAATCTTTTATGTTAAAATATAGGCATTTGGGAACTTCCCTGGTGGTTCAGAGGCTAAGACTCCATGCTCCCAATGCAGGGGGCCTGGGTTTGATCCCTGTTCAGGGACCTAGATCCCACAAGCCGCAACTAAAAAATATATGTGTGTGTGTGTATATATTGGCATTTGAGGTTGGAGGGGACAGCACTTCTTAAGAATGGAAGCTAATAAATGTAAAAGAAATAACAAATTTAGAAAGCAGGATAATTGATTATCCTGTTTCAGGCAGGATAATCAATAGATGTTAAAATTATTTTAGATGCTTTAGAAACCAGCTTCCTTCAGAGAGCAGTGAGATGATATGTTGTCGACATATAGGATATTTACATTTTAAAATATCATCCCCCTGATTACTTATTACAAAAGGAAAATGACTGGTTTACCAGAGAAACCTGGTCAATATCAACTTAATCGAATGATCAAACTTCACATGACATGGGAGGAACTGATATTTTGTGCCTCCTGATGTGATAAAATGGTAAGAATATAATATCAGCTAAATGGTATTCTTGCCAAGAACACTTGACTCTAATCAGGAGGGGAAAAGAATCGGGCAATTACAGATGTAGAACCTCTAGATTAAGCCAAATGTAAACTGAAGCATCATAGTGACAATCATGATGCAATTTGTGATCCTCAGTTGAAAATTTAAAAAATAAAATAGCTCTGAAACAAACACATTTGGACAATTGAAAACATTTGTATATGGGCTGTATATTAAGTAATATTGTATCAATATTAAATGTCTTGCATATAATGTATTGTGTTCATGTAGGAAAGTGTCTTAGGTGATACACGCTGAAGTATTTGGGGATAAATTCAGCATGATGACAACTTTCAAATGTTTCAGGAAAAAGTATATGTGTAGAAATACATATATTCACATATGAGAGGGGAATGAATGCAGCAAAATGTAAATAACTGGTGAATTTTGGTGAATAGAGCTGTTTTTTATACAACATTTTCAAATTTTCTGTAGGTTTGATTTTTACAGTAACAAGTTGAAGAAAAATTCCTTTATTGGGCCCATGGGCTTCTTGGTACCCTTTGGGCTTATTCTGTTTGTATTTCAAGTTGTTGTGAATGTTTTCCTTACTTTTTTTTTTTTTTTTTTTTTTTTTTAATGTTTCTGGTTATCTATTTGGAAGTGTCTCCCTTGACATCCAGCTCTGAGTCTCTGGGCACTGTGATTTTTCAAATGCATATAAATAGAAGAACTTTAATGAAAGCAGTGTCATATGTTAATCACTATGGAGCTCCAATTTATAGGAAAAATATTTGAAAATAAAATGGACACATAGTATCTGGTTTATAGATGGCACTCAATATGAGTGTGTTTTGTAAGCTTCTACATACCATTAAAATATTACCTGATAGCACCGACAACAAAAGGCACAGATTACCCTTCACAGGTCTGAGGGAGGGCCTGGAAATCTCTGAGTATAGGGCTTTTATCTGCATTTTAAACCAGTTTGCTACATTCTTTTGAGCACTGCAGTTCATGTCCCTAGGGAGCCCTGACATGTCTTTAAGGGCTCCCTCCCTCTCGGGACTCAGTCTTATATCCTCCAGCAAAAGTTCCCTTCCCTTACCTCCTCTTCCATCCATCCTGGTATGTCTTTTACCATCTGCAGTGATTTTCACATAGATTTTCCTCCACTTATGATAGGGTTACATCCTGATAAACCCACTGAAGGTTGAAAATATCTTAAGTTAAAAAATGCATTTAATAAACTTAACTTACCAAGCATCATGGCTTTGTCTAGCCTACCTTAAACGTGCTCAGAACATTTAACATTAGCCTACAGTTGGGCAAAATTATCTAACACAAAGCCTATTTTATAATAAAGTACTGAATATCTCATGTAAGGTATTGAATACTGTACTGAAAGTGAAAAACAAAATGGTTGTAAGTAAGTATCAGTTGTTTACCCTTGTAATTGTGCAGCTCAAAGACACTGCCCAGCATCACAAGAAAGTATCAGTATCATACCGTATATTGCTAGCCTGGGAAAAGATCAAAATTGGAAGTATGGTTTCTACTGAGTGCGTCTTGCTTTCACACCATCAGAAAGTCAAAAAGTCATAAGTCGAACCATCAGCAGTAGAGGACCATATACTGGATTTTTTCCCCTTGTTTTCCCACCTCTCTTCGTGAGCAGTAGATCCGAATTGCTCAGTGTACTTTCGGTGGAGGCACACTACCCAGTCTCACACCTAACTTCTGTTGCTCATCCAGTACGTGGGACAGTATGTTTTACAAAGTATAGATATTTTTAAGGTATCTCTGATTTACCACCAAAAAAAAAAAAAAAAAAAAAAGAAAGAAAGAAAAAGTCTCTCTGAGATACTGGGAACGCTCGAGGAAATTCTGAGAATGTAAACCAGATTCCTGCCTCCGGGGGTTGCGCAACCAGTCTACTGACGATAGAGGTTAAGGGTGCAGCCCCTGAAGTTGGACTACTCAGCCTTGAAGCCAGCCTCTGTGGCTTGAGAGCTATGTGACCTCTGGCTAGTGCTTTAACCTCCCTGAACATAGCTTTCTCTTATGCAAAAAGGGGATATCAGTACCTACCTCAAATGGCTGTATTACAGGAATTTACATATATAAAGCACCTAGAAAAAATGCCACTAAGGGTTTACTATCTTAATCCTCATCATCTTTCCATGGAATATCAGACCTGGATCAAATTCTGTTTTCAAGATATTAATGATGATCCTATATAAAAGAACATCTTTCTCACTTTGTGTCTCTCATGAGTTCAGGTTTCCCTGGGACTCCTGCATGGTCATGCTACTCACATCCTGTGGCCTCCAGAGCGCTGGCAGAAATTGGAATCTGTTCTTCCTCCAGAGCGCTTGCCCATTCAGAGTGAAGAGGACTGCCTGCATGGATCTCCCTGAGCTGCTGCGATGGGGAGGCACCACCACCAACCCCAGGAAGAGGGATGGAGAAGAGGAACACCATAGGGGCAAAGCTTCCCCCAAGATGATGCTGTGCAAGAAACATTTCTATCACATTAAGATGATCTGTATTAGTAGAGAAAGAGTTTAAAAATATTAAACAGTATTAAATGTCACCTGACTTTGTGTTAAATTGTAATACCCTGTTCAATGCCAAAAAATGCAGACCTTTGGGAATATGAAAATTTTATTCCCATATGTCTCAAAGGGGATAAATTTTGGATTTTTTTTTATGCATACTTATTCTATTGACTGTTTGTTAGGTTTTGATTTTGGAGCTTGCTGCTGGAAGAATATGAAGACTAATATGTGATGGAAGTAAATCACATTACTCAGTTACTCTTAAGATGGAAGATGAAGAAACATTATACACATAGTGTTAGGAATTATAATTGACAGTATCTACAATGCAGTGACTGTCAGTTAGGAAGAACAGTAAACTATGATGTAAAAATAAAACACTGATTTGCTCAGGTACTGTTTTGGGTGTTTATTATTTGACCCGTAATAATCATCCATTAATAAGGAATACATTCTCTCTTTGGGAAGGAAGGAAGCAATGGGGAATCAATTCTCTCAATATTTTCATATAGCCAAATCTTTCTTACTGGCCCTTATTTAATCCAGAACTTCTTAGTGATCTCATGCCTATTCACATTGATGAGTAAACCTATTTGTCAATATTCGGTTACTGTTTGGTAAAATGTTCTGAGTGAAATGGAAAAATCACTCCAGATCAACCAAGTTTGATTTTTTTCCCCTCCCAATGATTTTTCAGTGCTCATGTCTATAATTCTGAAATCACCTATTGAAAAGTGGAGTAATATTGGCATAATAGATTTTATAATTTTATAGCTAGGGAGGTAAATTCCCTGCGTGCAAGTCTATATGTATGAAGCTTTTCTTTTTTTCTTCCCATTGTTTGGAGGTTTGTGCTTATGGAAACTACATCTCTAGCTCAATCTCCTCTGTGTGCCTCGTCTCATATTCTTTTGTTTCATCAGCAGATAAGATCCCAAACAAGGCTTAGCCATCTTGCAAATGTGGACGCAAACTCATTAGCTGGCAGGAACAGAAAGAGCAACAGCAAAAAACATATGCAAATTAAGAGTATATGTTACTAATAATAATTCATTAGCATCATAATAGCTAGTTCAACACACATCAGTGAGTACTTATATACTAAGGTTGGTCAAAATTATCATTAAAAAAATATCTGCTTAATATTTCTCTGTGGATCTATATTATCCTTATGAGTTCTTCATTTCCATTTCCCTCTCTTCCCCAACTTGAACTTCACACTTCGGCCTTTAACTGCAGATTACCAAATTCTCATTGCTATTTCAAGGCTTGAAACTTTTTTACCCCTTGGTGAAGTGCATCCCCTGGGATTATATGTAAAATATTGTGTGCATAAGAGTATTAACCCTTTAGTTACTAGAACACAGGAAAGTCCGGGGACTATGGAAGACAGGATTGGGGGTGATAATGAGGCGGGACAGAGTAGAGAACAAATAAAGGGGTACCTGGATTAGCTGCTACTTACCCTGGTATGGAAGAATTTGGTATTTTAACAGTTCAGCAAATTGGCTATCAGCTTTAACTACCTTATTGACTATTTGTGTCTTCCTATTCAAACTATTAATTCAAGATTGTAAATCTTCAGACAGGAGACAAATGCTCCTTCTATTTAATTTTGTATTCTCAAGCCATCTAGCATATCACCAGCAGAGTTAATTCTTGATGCTTGTTGAACAACTCAGCTCATAAGCTACCTCCTCAAAGATGAAACTCCAGGCAGAGTTTATAACTGTGTTACCTAGTATGTACTTTCATGAGTGCATCAATCACTCTCACTATTAACCAACCAAGAAAGAGTTCTTAATTGTCAACACTCCCAGGACCAGCAAGAGGCAACAGACCCAGGAGCCCAGTCTTTCTGTGAAAAAGGCCTATTAGCTTATATTCATAGTTATGACCTGAGGGACAGGATTCTAATTAAACACACATATAAGGGCTGACTGTAATCCTTTCCAGAGACCTCAGAGGGCAGGCACTATCTTTGCACTCTCCCTCTGTCATGTTGCAGAGTACCAGTATCTCTCAGAGAAGAGCCTTATGCATGTCTGGTGCCCTGGTTTTTGTGACTGCCACCCATGGGACACCCTTTGATCACTGGCTCTGGTGGCCAGCAGGGCTGGCATTCATGTGTCCCATGGGACTATAATAATTGGAGAGTCACTTGTTGGCTGGCTACCATCCCCAGGGCACTGCACAGTCAGGAGACTGAAACCTGCACCCAGTCTTTCTATGACAGAGGCCTATTTGCTTGACCTGGAACTTTATTCTGAGGGCAGGGATCTGGTTTAGCACACATCTAGGGGCCTACTGAAGTAAGAACAGCATGGACAGAGGTGGGTGGATGCCATATTTGTTCTCTCCCTCTGCCTCATTCCAGGTTACCAGCATGTCCCAGAAGACAGCTTGTCTGGCACCCTGATTTTTGTAACTGCCACCCAGAAGACTCCTCTAGATTTCCTGGCTCTGGTGGCCAGTGAGATTTATGCTTGTGACCCCCCAGGACTACATGTATTTACGTACTTTAAAAGCTGCTGCCTGAGGGCCTGGCTTCCAAACCACTTGAATCTAGGTACTGACTGAGATCCTCCCCTCCACTGACAGGTCTTGGCACACCCTCAACTACAAGGAGCCACTAAAAATAAAACAGGCTGCATGAACAATCACAAAGGATTGACAGACAACTAAGAGCTAAGGCAGAGTAGAACAATAAGGTTCATCTCCTACACAAGCCTACTCCTTTAAGACTGGGAGAGATGGTTGTTTTATTTAGTGCATAGAAACCAACACAGAGAGTCAAGGAAAATGAAGAAATAGGAATATATTCCAAATGGAAGAACAAGATAAAACCTCAGAAAAAGTCAATAATGAAACAGAGATAAGTGATTTACCTGAAAAAAATTTCAAAATAGTGGTAATAAAGATGGTCACCAAACTTGGGAGAAGAATGAATGAACACAGTGAGAACTTCAACAAAGAGACAGAAAATATACAAAAGCTCCAAAGAGAAGTCACAGAGCTGAAGAATAAAATAACTGAACTGAAAAATACACTAGAGGGATTCAACAGCAGACTAGATGAAACAAAAGAAAGAATCAATGGAATTGAAGACAGAGTGGTGGAACTCACACAGTAGGAGCAGCAAAAAGAATAAAGAATGAAAAGAAGTAGAGATAGTTGAAGGGGCTTATGGGACAATATCAAGAAGACCAACATTTTCATTATAAGGGTCCCAGAAGGAGAAGAGAGAGGATAAAACTCATTTGAATAATGCCTGAAAACTTTCCTAACCTGGGGAAGGAAACAGATATCCAGATCCAGAAAACCCAGAAAGTTCCAAAAAAGATGAACTCAAATAGACCCACACCAAGACACATTATAATTAAACTGTCAAAAGTTAAAGACAAGAAGAGAATCCAAGCAGCAAGAGACAAATAACTTGTTATGTTATGCACAAGGCAACCCCCATAAGATCATCAGCAGATTTTTCAGCAGAAACTTTGTAGGCTAGAAGGGAGTAACACAGTATACTCAAAATGCTGAAAGAAAAAAAAAAAAAACTTCCAATCAAGAATACTCCACCTGGCAAAGTTGTTGAAGGAGAGGTAAAGAGTTTTCCAGACAAGTAAAAGATAAAGGAGTTCGTTGTCACTAAACCAGCCTTACAAGAAAAGTTAAGGAGACTTCTTTAAGCTGAAATGAAATGATGCTAATTAGTAACAGGAAAACATATGAAAGTATAAATCTCATGGGAGAAGTTAAATATATAGTAAAATTCAGAATAATGTAAAGGTGGTGGCTGAATCACTTATAAAACTAGTATGAAGTTTAAAAGACAATGGTAATAAAAATAACTGTAGCTACAATAATTAGTTAAAGGATATTCAAGATAAAAAGATATAAAATGTGACATCAAAACTATAAAACATGGGGGGGAGTAAAAATATAAAAAGCTGTAGATTGCATTCAAACTTAAATGTTATAAATTGTTTTATGTAAACCTCATGATAACCACAAAGCAAAAACCTAGATACATAAAAGGAAAATAGAAAAGAAACTAAGCACACCACTACAGAAAATCATCAAGTCACAAAGGAAGAGAGCAAGAGAAGAAGAAAGAAACAGAGGAACTATGAAACATCCAGAAAACAATTAACAAAATGGGAATAAGTACAAACCTATCAATAATTATTTTAAATGTAAATGTCTTTTTTTTTTTTTTTTTTTTTTAGTGGTACCCAGGGCTCTCACTGTTGGGGCCTCTCCCATTGCAGAGCACAGGCTCCGGAAGCACAGGCTCAGCGGCCATGGCTCACGGGCCTAGCCACTCCGCAGCATGTGGGATCTTCCCGGATCGGGGCACGAACCTGTGTCCCCTGCATCGGCAGGCGGACTCGCAACCACTGTGCCACCAGGGAAGCCCTAAATGTAAATGTCTTTTGATTGGAGAATTTAGTCCATAGAGTGGGTGAATGGATAAAAAAAAAAAAAAGACCCATCTATAGGCTTCCTACAAGATACTAACTTGAGACGTAAGACACACTGAAAATTATAAGACATTGATGGGAAAAATTGATGAAGGCCCAAATAAATGGAAAGATATCCAGTGCTTATGGATTGGAAACATTAATATTGTTAAAATGTCTATACTACCCAAAGCAATCTATAGATTTAATGCAATCCCTACCAAAAGATGCATGGCATTTTTCACAGAACTAGAACAAATACTCCCAAAATTCATATGGAACCATGAAAGAGCCTAAATTGCCAAAGCAAACTTGAGAAAAAAGAACAAAGCTGGAGGTTTCACACTTCCTGACTTCACATTATACTCAAAACTACAGTCATCAAAACAGTACAGTACTGGCACAAAAAGACACATAGATCAGTGGAACATAATAGAAATCCCAGAAATAAACCTGTTCACTTATGGTCAATTAATCAATGGAGAAAAGACAGTCTCTTCAATAGGTGGTACTGGAAAAACTGGACAGTTACATGTAAAAAAATGAGATTAGAACATTTCTCCTATCAAACTTCCAATGGCATTTTTTACAGAAATAGATCAAAAAATCCTAAAATTTATAAAGAACCACAAAAGACCCTGAATATTCAAAAGCAATCTTGAGAAAGTACAAAGCTTGAGCCATCATCCTTCTTGACTTCAAACTATATATCAAAGCTATAGTAATCAAAACAGTATGGTACTAGCATAAAAAAGACATATAGATCAATGGAACAGAATAGACAGCCCAAAAATAAACCCATGCATATATGGTCAATTAGTTTATGACTAAAGGAGCTAAGAATATACAATAGTTTCCAGGACAGTTTTTCAATAAATGGTGTTGGGAAAACTGGACAGCCACATGCAAAAGAATGAAACTGGACCACCATCTTACACCATACACAAAAATTGCCTCAACATGGATTAAAAACTTAAATGTAATATCTGAAACCATTAAAAGAAAACATAGGTGGTAAGTTCCTTGACATTGGTCTTGGTGATGATTTTTTGGATTTGACACCAAAAGCAAAGGCAACCAAAGCAAAAATAAACAAGTAGGACTACATCAAACTAAAAGCTCTGCACAGCAAAGGAAACCATCAACAAAAGAGAAAGTCACCTACTGACCTACTGAATGGGAGAAAACATTTGCAAATCATATATCTGATAAGGGCTTAATATCCAGGATATATTTTTCTAAAAACTCAACAGCAAAAAAAAAAAAAAAAAAAAAATCCAATTAAAAAATGGGCAAAGGCTCTGAATAGACATTTTTCCAAAGAAGACATACAGATGAACAACAGGTACAAGCACATATAAAGGGGCTCAACATCACAATCATCAGGGAAATGAAAATCAAAACCACAATGAGATATCACCTCACACCAGTTAAAATGTCTACCAAAAAGAAAAGAAATAAATGTTGGCATGCAGAAAAAAGGGAACTCTTATGCACTGCTGGTGGAAATGTAAATTGGTGCAGCCACTATGGAAAACAATATGTACATTCCTCAGAAAATTAGAACTACCATATGATCCAGCAATTCCGCTTCTGGGTATTTAATCTGAAGGGAACAAAAATACTAACTCAAAAAGATATAGGCACCCCTATTTTTATTTCAGTATTATTACAATAGCCAAGACTTGGATACAACCTAAGTATCCACTGACAGATGAATAGATAGAGAAAACGTGGTATATATATATCCAATGGAATATTATTCAACTATTTAAAAAAAGGAAATCTTGTCATTTATGGCAACATAAACCTTGAGGACATTATACTAAATGAAATAATTCAGACAGAAAAAGACAAATATTGTATGATTTCACTTATATGTGAAAACCAAAAAAAAAAAAAAAAAAGAAAGAAAAAAACAAGCTCATAGATACAGAGAACAGATTGGCGGTTGCTAGAGGTGGGGGCAGGCAGATGGGCAGTGGTGAGGTGTGAAATGGATACAGGGTGTCAAAAGTACAAACTTTCAGTTATAAGTCATGGGGATGCAATGTACAGCATGGTGACTACAGCTGATGATACTGTATGGCATATTTGAAAGTTGTTTCAGAGAATAGATCTTAAAAGTTCTTATCACAAGAAAAAAATTATAACTATGTATGGTGGTGGATGTTAGCTTATTGTGGTGATCATTTCATAATACATGGAAATATTGAGTCATCATGTTGCATACCTGAAACCAATATAATGCTATATGTCAATTATACCTCAATTAAAAAAATAATTTGGAGACACCCATTTCTCCAATTTGGGTTTTGATTTCTTATCTTTTAAATTCTCTCCTCTCCTGCTAAATTTAAGAAGTGAAAGTGATCCAAACTATAGATTTCTCACCAAGAGTTGCCTTCCTACACTACCAGTTTTCCTTCTTAAACACATGAGAATAAAGCTCTTAAAAATTTATATTTTAAAAGAAATCTCTCAAGCATCTCTCTTACAACCGACTTCCAATAAACAAAATCCTCAGCAATGTCCTTATTTTGCCACAGTCACTCTTTCCTTCGTTAGTATGGCAGAGGCTTTAAGCAGTTCACCAAAATCATTTACCTCTTTTTCCTAGAAATACCACTAAGTTATGTTCTCCAGATTCCCCTGCAGTTAGTTATGACCATGTTTCTGAGTTCTTGCCAACTCAGATTATGATTAAAAATGATTAATGTATCTGGTGCATAAAACCTTTCATGGGCTCCTCCAGCTTCTTCCCATGTCTTCCGGTGGGAGGCTTATAAGACCTTAAGGGTAACAGAAGCACATGATGGAAAATGTGTGGGTCCCTGAGTGACTATCTGAAAAAAGGCCAACACAACTGAAACATTTTCCCTGGACTATTAAGTGAGCAAGAAACACATTTCTATTCTGTAAAGTCATTGAGATGTTGAAGTCTGTTAACACAACCAAGACTCCCTTAACTAACATAGGTTAATTAATAGAGATTCCTATAGTGAAGGATTCCTAGTATAGCTTAAAGGACTGTCTCTGGGTTAGCTCTTCTTTGAGTCAAGACTATCATGCCTCTCTTTCAAAGGTTAAGGTCTCTATCTCCAAAATTTGATAACAAATTTCATATGCATTTGTCTCAAAATCAGCTGATTACTTAATTTTTGATCTTCAAATAGGAAAGACAACATTACGAACCATTCTAGGATATTGACAGTTGGAAAGATTATAGAATGGAAACTTTCACCTGGCAGGGCAAAATGGGAAGGGTATCAAATTCACCTGGGAAAATATATCAAATTCAGGAGGAATTTGTTATGTTAAATAGTTTACACGATGACAGAGATTCAATGTGGGCTTTTACATTAGTTTGATCTTATGGACATTTAAGTTGAAGCTACAGTAATTTTTTCATTACTTTATATACTTTAAATCACAGGATTAGCAAGTCTTTAATCAGTCCTACTAACAGCGTAGTATCCAATCCTCAGCTGCAAAGAGTCCAGATCCACCCACTAGAGAGATGGGAGTACATAAAAAGAACCTGAGGACCCTAATAAGAGGTTTCATATCCAAACATAGCATCCAAGGGCTGACGAGAAGTGAGGTCCCACTGACCTCCTCCAATGCAGGCCTCTAGTTCTACTTTTTTCAGTCTTCTCACAAAACATATATCCTCTATTTTGGGTGAAACATTACTTCTTCAAGGAGAATGGCAGCCCTAAGCATACATATTTTCCCCTCAGATCATCCTAACCCCATTCCTCCTTTTTGAAAGAACAAAATACTTCTCACCAATTTTCTCATATTGTTGTAGTTTCTGTGGTCTTTATACAGAGCTTTACTCTCTCTGGGCGACGTCATAGATAAAAACGCTGCCCAGACTCAAAACCACAAGCATGTCTCTATCCCTCTCCCAGTATATTTATCTAATTCATCTGTTCACCTTCTTTGAAGATTAATTCATAACCTCTCCACTTTTACACCTTCTCCTAATGCTCTCCCTGAACTAATGATTTTGCTTCCAATTTAATGAGAATATATAAGGAATAATAAGAGGACTTCATCAGTCTGCCATAACCATGTCTAACAGCCTATGTGTACCTGTATCCATGTATTCTGCTTCCTGACTGTTTGATAGATAAACTAGTTAAAATGCACCTTTCCATTTCAGAAAATTGAATCCATGACTAGGAAGATAAATCTGAAAATATATTCAGACTGAAGTACAAATTACTTTAAAAATGTATATATAAGAATTCTCTTATGTCCACTTTGTATTAGATCCAAGCCCTTTTACCTAGTCAAGAAATGACTCTAGTAATTGACCCCCCTCTCTACAGTACCAATTTTTCCTTTCTCCACATCATTCCCATCAGCATATAAATATGCTGTAATTTCTCCCACCTGACAACTCTTTCCCTTGACACATGCCCCTTTGTACTCTACTCACTCTCTTCAATCCCTTCTCCTTTTAAAAAACAACTCCTCAAAAGAGTTGCCACTCTTTTAGAGACACTCTCTGTCTCTATTTCTTCCTTTTTGATTCCCTTTGAAACCAAATCCATTCAAGCGTTGACCCCTACCACTCAACTAGAACTTTTTGGGTTAAGGTCACCAGAGACCTCCAATATGCCAAAGTCAATTCCCAGCCTTCATTTAACTTGACCTTTCAACAACATTTGATATTGCTTTCCACTCCCTCCCTTATATATTTTATTCACTTGCCTCCTGGGGATTGACTATCTCTTGGTATCCCTATAGTTCACTAACAATTCCTACTCAGTAGCCTTGGTAGGTTCCTTCTCACCTTGCTAACTTCTAACTATTAGCATCCTCTAGGGATCTTTCAACCTCTTCTGTCTATGATCATTCTATTGATGATCCCTGAGCCCTGGAGAGAGGAAGCTTTCTGCCCAGGCTGCTCTGAGCTCTGGAGCCATCTGAGAATCACTAGAAAAATACTGCATTGCAAGTATTTTCTCCCATTCCATTGATTACTTTTTCATTTTGTTGATTGCTTCCTTTGCTCTGCAGAAACTTTTTAGTTTGATGTAGTCCTACATGTTTTTAGCTTAATTAAGGTAATCATTTCACAATGTATATCAAATCATCACATGTGCACCTTAAATATATACAATTTTTATTTGTCAATCATACCTTAATGAAGCTGGAAAAAAATGAAGAGGAAAATATAGTTTTCACTTTTCAAAACTAGATATGAGTATCAAAATCACCTGGAAAAATCTTCTCAAATCTATGTCAAGAGAAAAGATCACTCCAAAATATTCATTGAGTGAAGAAACCTGAATTTCCTATTATATTTTTTATTTTAATTAAATGTAAAGCACCAAGCACCACTTATTTCTTTAGTGAGGTATCTTTTTTGTAGAATAGAAAAATGAGACTAATTCTACACCCACTCCCACAACCATCAATATAATGACAATGGTGATAGACATATTCTAGCTATGTAGGAGGATGTAATTATTTTTAGGAAATATATGTGGAAGTATATCAGGTTAAAGTATTCTACAAAAATGTTTAAATTCTTGAATATAAATGAGGGGCATATACAGACCCATTGCATTGTTCTTCCAATTTTTCTACAGGTTTGAAAGTTTTCAACATTTTAAAAATGAGAGAAGAAAACGCTGAGTCAAGATGGCATACTAGGAAGACGTGGAATTTGCATCTCCTCACAACAATGGCACCTACCAGGCACTGGTGGGGGACCATGGACACCTGAGGGGACAGGAGGAACCCCCAGCGATGGGGTAGGACAAGGGGCATGGGGGGAGTGAAGGGGGAGGAGAAGTGGAGGTGGGATGGGACTGGCATCCCTGAGGGGCAGCTGGGGGAAGGGAAGGGACCCCACGCCCGAAGGGGGAAATTGGGGAGCCATTGGGAGGGCAGAGGATCAAAAGGGACCATGGCCAGGTGTCCCCTGCCCACTTGGACTCCCAGGAACCTGTAGAGATACTGGGCCTGATCCTCTGCCCATCTAGGCCCCCTCCACCCACTCAGGTCCTGAGGGAGTGGGAGGGAGGGAAGGGGCAGTAGAAGTAAAGGCTGGACCTCCGGGACCAGGACCCCTGAGGGATGACTGCGGGAGGTAAGGAGTTCCCACATGCAGAGGGACCCACCCATGGTTAGGGGTCAAGTGGTGATGGGGAAGACCCTGGGGGAGATAGTGCACGAGGGGCACAAAGGAATGGAAGGGAACGGGTCCAGTGCTTTCCCTGTCAGCTTAGGCACAGGGAAGCCTGTTGGGCTCCCGGGCCTAATCCTCTGCCCTCGGAGCCTCCCTCCTGCAGCGCAGAGCCCAAGCACCTCCCCTATATCCCCACCCAGGGCCCTAACTCTACATTCGGAGACCCCCTCCAGCGCGCTGGGCCTAAACCCCACCCACACACCCTCACTCAGGGCTCTACCTCCAAACTCTGGAACCTCACACTCCAGAGGCCCTCCTTTCGACGTGCTGCCTCTCCCATTCTGTGCAGGTCCTAAGCATAGGCCCCGCCCCATGCTCAAATGTCACCACCCTACCCGCCGAGGTCCCACCCCACCATAAACCCCGCCCCTGCCTAAGTTCCACCCCCACCTAAACTCCGCCCCCATAGCCAAGGTTTTTTTGTTTTTTTCTTTTCTTTTTTCGGTTGTGGTTTTATTTTACTTTGTTGCACTTTTTCCAATTATAGTTTAATTTTTCCTAATATATTTTTTATCTTTCCAATTTTATTTTGTTTTTTATTCTTCAATATTGTACTGCTCCGTTTTTTCTTTCCTCCTTTTTTTTTTTTAACCACAAAACGAAGCTTGCAGGACCTTGGTTCCCAGGGGGAAGGTTGGGCCCAAGTTCCTGTGGTGGGAGCTCCGAGTCCAAACTGCTGGGCTAACACAGAACCTCAGACCCCAGGGAATGTCAATTGGAATTAGGGCCCCCAGAAGTCCTCATCTCAGCACCAAGACCCAGCTGTATCCAACTGCCTACAAACGTCAGGGCTGGACCTCTCAGGCCAAACAACGAGTAAGACAGGAATCCAGCACCACCCATCAAAAAAAAAAAAAAATGAAATGACAAAAAAATACATTACAATTGAAGGAGAAAGGTAAAAACCTACAAGACGAAATAAATGAAGACAAATAGGCAATATACCTGAAAAAGAATTCAGAGTAATGATAGTAAAGATGATCCAAAATCTTGGAAACAGAATGGAGAAAATACAAGAAACGTTTAACAAGGATCTAGAAGAATTAAAGAGCAAACAAACAGTGATGAACAACACAATTACTGAAATTAAAAAGACTCTAGAAGGAAACAATAGCAGAATAACTGAGGCAGAAGAACAGATAAGTGACCTGGAAGATAAAATAGTGGAAATAAATACCACAGAGCAGAATAAAGAAAAAAGAATGAAAAGAATTAAGGACAGTCTCAGATACCACTGGGACTACATTAAACACATCAACATTCGAATTATAGGGGTCCCAGAAGAAGAACAGAAAAAGAAAGGGTCTGAGAAAATATTTGAAGACATTATAGTTGAAAACTTCCCTAACATGGGAAAGGATAGAGTCAATCCAGTCCAGGAAGCACAGAGAGTACCATAAAGGATAAGCCCGAAGAGAAACACACTGGGACACATATTAATCAAACTATGAAAAATTAAATACAAAGAAAAAATATTAAAACTAGCAAGGGAAGAGCAACAAATAATATACAAGGAAATCCCCATGAGGTGAAGAGCTGATTTTTCAGCAGAAAGTCTGCAAGCCAGAAGGGAGGGGCAGGACATATATAAAGTGATGAAAGGGAAAAACCTACAACCAAGATTACTCTACCCAGCAAGGATCTCATTCAGATTTGATGGAGAAATTAAAACCTTTACAGATAAGCAAAAGTTAAGAGAATTCAGCACTATCAAACCAGCTTTACAGCAAATGCTAAAGAAACGTCTCTAGGCAGGAAACACAAGAGAAGGAAAAGACCTAAAAAATAAACCCAGAACAATTAAGAAAATGGTAACAGGAACCAACATATCAATAATTACCTTAAATGTAAATGGATTAAATGATCCAAACAAAAGACATAGACTGGCTGAACGGATACAAAAACAAGACCCGTCTATAGGCTGTCTACAAGAGACCCATTTCAGACCTAGGGACACATACAGACTGAAAGTGAGGGGATGGATAAAGATATTCCATGAAAATGGACATCAAAAGAAAGCTGGAGTAGCAATTCTCATATCAGACAAAATAGACGTTTAAATAAAGACTATTATGAGAGAAAAAGAAGGACAGTATGTAATGATCTAGAGATCAATCCAAGAAGAAGATATAACAATTGTAAATATTTATGCACCCAACGTAGGAGCACTGCAATACACAGGCAAATGCTAACATCCATAAAAGGGGAAATCGAAAGCAAATACAATAACAAGAGTAGCGGATTTTAACACCCACTTTCACTGATGGACAGATCGTCCAAAATGAAAATAAATAAGGAAACACAAGCTTTAAATGACACAGTAAACAGGATAGACTTAACTGATATTTATAGGACATTCCATCCAAAAACAACAGAATACACATTCTTCTCAAGTGCTCATGGAACATTCTCCAGGATAGATAATATCTTGGGTCACAAATCAAGCCTTGGTAAATTTAATAAAATTGAAATCATATAAGGTAACTTTTCCAACTACCATGCTATGAGACTAGATATCAATTACAGGAAAAAAAGAGTAAAAAATACAAACACATGGAGGCTAAACAATACATTACTAAATAACCAAGAGATCACTGAAGAAATCAAAGAGGAAATCAAAAAATACTTAGAAACAAATGACAATGGAGACACGACGACC
>NC_041218.1:39577694-39606753 GCF_002837175.3 Physeter macrocephalus
ATTAAAAGGATCATACACCATGATCAAGTCGGGTTTATCCCAGGAATGCAAGGATTCTTCAATATACGCAAATCAATCAATGTGATACACCATATTAACAAACTGAAGGAGAAAAACCGTATGATCATCTCAATAGATGCAGAAAAAGGTTTTGACAAAATTCAACACCCATTTATGATAAAAACTCTCCAGAAAGTAGGCATAGAAGGAACTTATCTCAACATAATAAAGACCATATATGACAAACCCAGAGCCAACCTCATTCTCAATGGTGAAAATCTAAAACCATTTCCTCTAAGTTCAGGAATAAGACAAGGTTGTCCACTCACCACTATTATCCAACATAAATTTGGAAGTTTTAGCCACAGCAACCAGAGAAGAAAAACAAATAAAAGGAATCCAAATTGGAAAAGAAGAAGTAAAAGTGTCACTGTTTGCAGATGATGATACTATACAAACAGAAGCCTAACGATGCCACCAGAAAACCATGAGGGCTAATCAATGAATTAGATAGAGTAGCAAGATACATAATTAATGCACAGAAATCTCTTTCATTCCTATACACTGATGATGAAAAATCTGAAAGAGAAATTAAGGATACACTCCGATTTCCCACTGTAACAAAAAGAATAAAATATCTGGAAATAAACCTACCTAGGGAGACAAAAGACCTGTATGCAGAAAACCATAAAACACTGATGAAAGAAATTAAAGATGATACCAACAGATGGAGAGATATACCATGTTCGTGGATTGGAAGAATCAACATTCTGAAAATGACTATACTACACAAAGCAACTTACAGATTCAATGCAATCCCTATCAAACTACCAATGGCATTTTTCACAGAATTACAACAAAAAAAATTCAAAATTTGTATGGAAAAACAAAAGATCTCGAATAGCCAAAGCAATCTTGAGAAAGAAAAATGGAGCTGGAGGAATCAGGCTCCCTGACTTCAGACTATACTAAAAATCTACAGTAATCAAGACAGTATAGTACTGGCACAAAAACAGAAATATAGATCAATGGAACAGGATAGAAAGCCCACATATAAACCCACGCACATATGGTTGTCTTATCTTTGATAAAGGAGGCAAAAACATACAATGGAGAAAAGACAGCCTCTTCAATAAGTGGTGCTGGGAAAACTGGAAAGCTGCATATAAAAGAGTGAAATAAGAACACTCCCTAACACCATACACAAAAATAAACTCAAAATGGATAAAGACCTAAATGTAAGGCCATTTACTATAAAACTCTTAGAGGAAAACAAAGGCAGAACACTCTATGACATAAATCACAGCAAGGTCTTTTTTGATCCACCTCCTAGAGATATGGAAATAAAAAAAAATAAACAAATGGGACCTAATGAAACTTCAAAGATTTTGCATAGCAAAGGAAACCATAAACAAGACGAAAAGACAACCCTCAGAATGGGAGAAAATATTTGCAAATGAACCAACTGACAAGGATTGATCTCCAAAATATACAAGCAACTCATGCAACTAAATATCAAAAAAACCAAACAACCCAATCCAAAAATGGGCAGAAGATCTAAATAGACATTTGTCCAAAGAAGATATACACATTGTCAACAAACACATGAAAAACTGCTCAATATCATTGATGAAAACCATAATTCAAAAGGAGTCATGTACCACAATGTTCATTGCAGCACTATTTATATATAATTCCAAGACATGGAAGCAGCCTAAGTGTCCATCGACAGACGAATGGATAAAGAAGATGTGGCACATATATACAATGGAATATTATTCAGCCATAAAAAGAAATGAAATTGAGTTATGTGTAGTGAGGTGGATGGACCTAGAGTCTGTCATACAGAGTGAAGTAAGTCAGAAAGAGAAAACAAATACCCTATGCTAACACATATGTATGTAATCTAAAAAATATATATATATTTGTGATGATCCTAGGGCCAGGACAGGAATAAAGACACAGACATAGAGAATGGACTTGAGGACATGGGGAGGGGGAAGGGTAAGCTGGGATGAAGTGAGGGAGTAGCATTGACATATATACACTACCAAATGTAAAACAGACAGCTATTGGGAAGCAGCTGCAAGGCACAGGGAGATCAGCTCAGTGCTTTGTGACCATGTAGAGTGTGGGATAAGGAGGGTGGGAGGTATATGCAAGAGGGAGGAGATTTGGGGATATACATATGCATATAGCTGATTCACTTTGTTATACAGCAGAAACTAACACAACTCTGTAAAATAATTATACTGCAATAAAGATGCTAAAAAAAGAAACAAATGGGGAGAGCTTCAAGATGGCAGAAGAGTAAGATGTGGAGATCACCTTCCTCCCCACAAATACATCAGAAATACATCTACATGTGGAACAACTCCTACAGAAAACCCACTGAACGCTGGCAGAAGACCTCAGACTTCCCAAAAGGCAAGAAACTTCCCACGTACCCGGGTAGGTCAAAAGAAAAAAGAAAAAACAGAGACAAAAGAACTGGGGCGGGACTTGCACCTCAGGGAGGGAGCTGTGAAGGAGGAAAGGTTTCTACACATTAGGAAGCCCCTTCACGGGTGGAGACTGCTGCGGAAGTGGAGGGGGGAAGCTTCAGAGCCACGGAGGAGAGCGCAGCAACAGGGGCGCGGAGGGCAAAGCGGAGAGATTCCCTCACGGGTGATCGGTGCCAACCAGCACTCACCAGCCCGAGAGGCTTGTCTGCTCACCTGCCGGGACGGGTGGGCGCTGGGAGCTGAGGCTCGGGCTTCGGAGGTCGGATCCCAGGGAGAGGACTGGGGTTGGCGGTGTGAACACAGCCTGAAGGGGCTAGTGCGCCATGGCTAGCCGGGAGGGAGTCCAGTAAAAAGTCTGGAGCTGCTGAAGAGGCAAGAGACTTTTTCTTGCCTCTTTGTTTCCTGGTGTGCGAGGAGAGGGGATTAAGTGCGCCCCTTAAAGGAGATCCAGAAACAGGCACGAGCCGTGGGTATCAGCGTGGACCCCAGAGACGGGCATGAGATGCTAAGGCTGCTGCTGCCGCCACCAAGAAGCCTGTGTGCGAGCACAGGTCACTATCCACACCTCCCCTCCCGGGAGCCTGTGCAGCCCGCCACTGCCAGGGTCCCGTGATCCAGGGACAACTTCCCCGGGAGAACGCACCGCTCGCCTCAGGCTGGTGCAACGTCATGCTGGCCTCTGCACCACAGGCTCGCCCCGCATCCGTACCCCTCCCACCCGCCTGCCTGAGTGAGCCAGAGCCCCTGAAGCAGCTGCTCCTTTAACCCCATCCTGTCTCAGTGAAGAACAGACGCCCTCAGGCAACCTACACGCAGAGGCAGGGCCAAATCAAAGCTGAACCCCAGGAGCTGTGCGAACAAAGAAGAGATAGGGAAATCTCTCCCAGCAGCCTCAGGAGCAGCAGATTAAATCTCCACAATCAACCTGATGTATCCTGCATCTGTGGAATACCTGAATAGACAATGAATCATCCCAAATTGAGGAGGTGGACTCTGGGAGCAATGATATATATATATTTTTCCCCCTTTTTCTCTTTTTGTGAGTGTGTATGTGTATGCTTCTGTGTGTGATTTTGTCTGTATAGATTTGCCTTTACCATTTTTCCTAGGGTTCTGTCTGTCCGGTTTTTTTTTTTGTTTTTTTTTTTATTAGTTAAAAAATTGGTTTTCTTAATATTTATTTTAATAACTTTATTTCACTTTATTTTATTTTATCTTCTTCTTTCTTTCTTTCTTTTTTTCCTCCCTTTTATTCTGAGCTGTGTGGAGGACAGCCTCTTGGTGCTCCAGCCAGGTGTCAGGGCTGTGCCACAGAGGTGGGAGACCCAAGTTCAGGACACTTGTCCACAAGAGACCTCCCAGCTCCGTGTAATATCAAATGATGAAAATCTCCCAGAGATCTCCATCTCAAAGCCAAGAACTAGCTCCACTCAAAAACCAGCAAGCTACAGTGCTGGATATCCTATGCCAAACAACTAGCAACACAGAAACAAAACCCCATCCATTGGCACAGAGGCTGCCTAAAATCATAATAAGGCCACAGACACCCAAACACACACCACCAGACGTGGACCTGCCCAGCAGAAAGACAAGATCCAGCCTCATCCACCAGAACACAGGGATGAAGGAGAAAAACCTACAACCAAGATTACTCGACTCAGCAAGGATTTCATTCAGATTTGACAGAGAGGTTAAAATCTGTACAGACAAGCAAAATGCTAAGAGAATTCAGCACCACCAAACGAGCTATACAACAAATGCTAAAGGAAATTCTCTAGGCAGGAAACACAAGAGAAGGAAAAGAGCTACAATAATACACCCAAAACAGTTAAACAGAGAAACACACAGCAGATGAAGGAGCAAGGCAAAAACCCACCAGACCTAACAAATGAAGAGGAAATAGGCAGTCCACGTGAAAAAGAATTCAGAATAATGATAGTAAAGATGATCCAAAATCTTGGAAATAGAATGGAGAAAATACAAGAAACTTTTAACAAGGACATAGAAAAACTAAAGACCAAACAAACAGAGATGAACAACACAATAAATGAAATGAAAAATTCTCTAGAAGGGATCAATGGCAGAATAACTGAGGTAGAAGAACGGGTAAGTGACCTGGAAGATAAAATAGTGGAAATCACTACTGCAGAGCAGAATAAAGAAAAAAGAATGAAAAGAATTGAGGACACTCTCAGAGACCTCTGGGACAAAATTAAACACATTAACATTTGAATTACAGGGGTCCCAGAGGAAGAAGAGAAAATGAAACGGACTGAGAAAGTATTTGAAGGATTATAGTTGAAAATTTCCCTAATATGGGAAAGGAAACAGTTAATCAAGTCCAGGAAGCACAGAGAGTCCCATACAGGATAAATCCAAGGAGAAACACACCAAGACACATATTAAACAAACTATCAAAAATTAAAGACAAAGAAAAAATATTAAAAGCAGCAAGGGAAAAACAACAAATAACACACGAGGGAATGCCCATAAGCTTAACAGCTGATCTTTCAGCAGAAACTCTGCAAGCCAGAAGGGAGTGGCAGGACATATTTAAAGCGATGAAGGAGAAAAACCTACAACCAAGATTACTCGACTCAGCAAGGATTTCATTCAGATTTGACAGAGAGGTTAAAATCTGTACAGACAAGCAAAATGCTAAGAGAATTCAGCACCACCAAACGAGCTATACAACAAATGCTAAAGGAAATTCTCTAGGCAGGAAACACAAGAGAAGGAAAAGAGCTACAATAATACACCCAAAACAGTTAAAAAAATGGTAATAGGAACATGCATATCGATAATTACCTTAAATGTAAATGGATTAAATGCTCCAACCAAAAGACAGAGATTGGCTGAATGGATCCAAAAACAATACCCATATATATGCTGTCTACAAGAGACCCACTTCAGACCTAGGGACACATACAGATTGAAAGTGAGGGGATGGAAAAAATATTTCATACAAATGGAAATCAAAAGAAAGCTGGAGTAGCAATTCTCATATCAGACAAAATAGACTTTAAAACAAAGAGTATTACAAGAGACAAAGAAAGACACAACATAATGATCAAGGGACCAATCCAAGAAAAAGATATAAAAATTGTAAATATTTATGCACCCAACATAGGAGCACCTCAATACATAAGGCAAATCGTATCAAGTATCTTTTCCGACCACGCTATGAGAGTAGGTATCAATTACAGGAAAAAATCTGTAAAAAATACAAACACATGGAGGCTAAACAACACACTACTTAATAACCAAGAGATCACTGAAGAAATCAAAGAGGAAATCAAAAAATACCTAGAAACAAATGACTATGAAAACACCATGACCCAAAACCTATGGGATGCAGCAAAAGCAGTTCTAAGAGGGAAGTATATAGCAATACAATACTACCTTTAGAAACAAGAAATATCTCAAATAAACAATGAAAAGGATCATGAGAGATTACTACAAGCATCTGTATGCCAATAAAATGGACAATCTGGAAGAAATGGACAAACTCTTAGAAAAGCACAGCCTTCCGAGACTGAACCAGGAAGAAATAGAAAATATGAACAGACCAATCACAAGCACTGAAATTGAAACTGTGATTAAAAATCTTCCAACAAACAAAAGCCCAGGACCAGACGGCTTCACAGGCGAATTCTATCAAACATTTAGAGAAGAGCTAACGTGTATCCTTCTTAAACTCTTCCAAAATATAGCAGAGGGAGGACCACTCCCAAACTCATTCTACGAGGCCACCATCACTCTGATACCAAAACCAGACAAAGATGTCACAAAGAAAGGAAACTACAGGCCAATATCACTGATGAACATAGACGCAAAAATCCTCAACAAAATACTAGCAAACAGAATCCAACAGCACATTAAAAGGAGCGTACACTACGATGAAGTGGAATTTATCACAGGAATGCAAGGATTCTTCAATATTTGCAAATCAATCAACGTGACACACCATATTAACAAATTGAAGGAGAAAAACCATAGGTTCATCTCAATAGGTGCAGAGAAAGCTTTTGGCAAAATTCAACACCCACTTATGATAATAACCCTCCAGAAAGTAGGCATAGAGGGAACTTACCTCGACATAATAAAGACCATATATGACAAACCCACAGCCAGCATCGTCCTCAATGGTGAAAAACTGCAACAATTTCCATTAAGATCTGAAACAAGACAAGGTTGCCCATTCTTACCACTATTATTCAACATCGTTTTGGAAGTTTTAGCCACAGCAATCAGAGAAGAAAAAGAAATAAAAGGAATCCAAATCAGAAAAGAAGAAGTAAAGCTGTCACTGTTTGCAGATGACATGATACTATACATATAAAATCCTAAAGATGCTACCAGAAAACTACTAGAGCTAATCAATGAATTTGGTAATGTAGCAGGATACAAAATTAATGCACAGAAATCTCTTGCATTCCCATACACTAATGATTAAAAATCTGAAGGAGAAATTAAGAAAACACTCTCATTTACCATTGCAACAAAAATAATAAAATATCCAGGAATAAACCTACCTAAGGAGACAAAAGACCTGTATGCAGAATATTATAAGACACTGATGAAAAAAATTAAAGATGATAGAGCACAGGCTCCGGACGCGCAGGTTCAGCAGCCATGGCTCATGAGCCCAGCCGCTCCGCGGCATGTGGGATCTTCCCGGACAGGGGCACGAACCCGTGTCTCCTGCATCGGCAGGCGGACTCTCAACCACTGCACCACCAGGGAAGCCCGCCAAAGCAATCTTGAGAAAGAAAAACGGAGCTGGAGGAATCGGGCTCCCTGAATTGAGACTATACTACACAGCTACAGTAATCAAGACAGTATGTTACTGGCACAGAAACAGAAATATAGATCAATGCAACAGGATAGAAAGCCCAGAGAGAAACCCACGCACATATGGTCTCACCTTCTCTTTGACAAAGGAGGCAAGAATATACAATGGAGAAAAGATAGCCTCTTCAAAAAAGCGGTGCTGAGAAAACTGGACAGCTACATGTAAAAGAATGAAATTAGAATACTTCCTAACACCATACACAAAAATAAACTCAAAATGGATTAAAGATATAAATGTTAAGAAGATCCTTTTTGACCCACCTCCTAGAGAAATGGAAATAAAAAGAAAAATAAACAAATGGGACCTAATGAAACTTAAAAGCTTTTGCACAGCAAAGGAAACCATAAACAAGACGAAAAGACAACCTTCAGAATGGGAGAAAACATTTGCAAATGAAACAACTGACAAAGGATTAATCTCAAAAATTTACAAGCAGCTCATGCAGCTCAACATTAAAAAAACAAACAACCCAATCCAAAAGCGGGCAGAAGACCTAAACAGACATTTTTCCAAAGAAGATATACAGATTGCCAACAGACACATGAAAGAATCTGTGAATATCTTGAAACAAGTGAAAATGAAAACACAACATATCAAAACTTATGAGGTGAAGCATAAGCAGTGCTACGAGGGAAGTTTATAGCGATAAATGCCTACATTAAGAAAAAATGACCTCACTTATGTGGAATCTAGCGAACAAACTCATAGATACAGAGAACAAATTGGTAGTTGCCAGATGCAAGGCGTGAAGGGTGGGTGATATGGGTGAAGGTGGTCAAAAGGGACAAACTGACAGTTATAAAATAAATAAGTCCTGGTGATGTAATGTGCAGCATGGTGACTATAGTTAATAATGCTGTATTATATATTTGAAAGTTGCTAAAGAATAGAGCTTAAAAGTTCTCATTAGAAGAAAAAAAATTTTGTAGCTATGTATAGTGATGAACTTTTTTTTTTTTTTGGTGGGTACGCGGGCCTCTCACTGCTGTGGCCTCTCCCGTTGCGGAGCACAGGCTCCGGACGCGCAGGCTCAGCAGCCATGGCTCACGGGCCCAACCGCTCCGCGGCATGTGGGATCCTCCCAGACCGGGGCGCGAACCCGGTTCCCCTGCATCGGCAGGCGGACGCGCAACCACTGCGCCACCAGGGAAGCCCATGATGAACTTTAAGTAGACTTATTGTGGTGATCATTTCACAATATATACAAATATTGAATCACTAGGTTGTGCACCTGAAACTAAGAGTATTATATGTCAATTATACTTTTTTAATTAAATTAAATTTAAAAATAAAAAATAAATGAGAGAAGGATGTAAGAATAGTAAGGATAAAGCAATGGCTCTCCACTTTACTGCTTTCCCTCTACACCTTCCTGGAAAAATGCATAAATAAAATCAGGACAATGATATTGAAATCTGTTTCAGTACAACCTCAGTGCTATTCTTTCAGGGATTAGTTTATATTTTGGCCTTTTCTTCTCCTTTTATAACAAGAAGTCTTTCCAAGTACTTTCATATATCACCTCCAAGAAAAACCAAAAGAAAACAGGGAAATGGCTATTCATCATGAAAAAAAAGAAGTTTTTTAAAAAAAGCTTCCAGGATGCTTACTATTCATGACTCTATTTGGAATCAATATTTTACTTTCTCCTCTTGCCTGGTTGCCAATCATTTGTCTGTGGGTGGTTTGGGGCAGGTGGGGTGTTGGAATTCACATCCAAAGAATACAGTAGTGAGTAGAAGCAGGGGGGAAAAAAAATACGAACGTGGGAGAAGAGTAACAGATTAAGAAGTGTAGTCAGATGGAAAGTGAATGATTTTGGCAATTTGTGGGATTATTTTTGCAATTTCTGAGATTAGAAATAGTGCCCTCACTCATAAGACCTCTTTCTGTCCTAAATTGTTTTAGTGTTCCTGAGGGCAAGGGGACATTAAAGGTGGTGTAGAGAAAGAGGAGTTGAAAAGATCTTGAGAGCAAAGGAAGATGAGAGGTTCTTAGAGAAAAAAAGGAGATGATGGTAATAGAAAGAAAGTTGGTGGTGACTTTTTATTTTATTTTATTATTTGTTTTTTAATTTATTTTTTTGGCTGTGCCACACTTGCAGGATCTTAGTTCCCCAGCCAGGGATTGAACCCAGGCCACAGTAGTGAAAGCACTAACTTCTAACCACTAGACCTCCAGGGAATTCCCGGTGGTGGCATTTTAAATAGGGAGAGGTGAGAACTAAAACCAGCATAATACCCTATTTCTGGGTTTAACAATACTAGGGCCGGAGGCATACTTTTCCATTCCTGTGTTAAATAGTACTGAGACTAAGCAAAGTAACCTATATGAAACACTGTTCTGGAAGTTAAGACTGTGACCCAACCAGACAGCTTTTTCACCAAGACTAATTTCGAGACTCTCATTTTGTCCACCAATCCAAAGCTATTATATCATACACTTTGTCTAGTCCAGAGAAGTCTCCCTCCTTGTCAGATCCATCTTACACGGACACATCCCAGGTGCTAAATCCCAACAGATACCTTTTCCTAATTTCCCCATTTTCAGACATTATTACCAAAATTTTGACAAAGTGATAGTTTCCCTTACTGCAGTACATCTTTGTGTAATCAGGTTTTTCTGGTGGTCTTTTGAGAAACTGGCAATGAACACATGGAAGAGGATATTATAATTGTAGGAGATGAGAAGGTTTGGGGTTCTAGAAAGAAAAGGCATTTGAGTAGTTGTGAGATACAAAAAAAAGTGGGGAAATTATAGGGAAGAAAATTGGGAGTTTCTAAAAATATATATAGTCCTAATAGTGAAGAAAGCTTGAGATAATGTGAGGAGAGAACTGTGATAGAAAATATTAATTCTTTTCTTGCTGCAAAAAATTGACAAAATATGATTTTTTTTTAAGATTCTCCATTAAAATTCCATCAGAAGATACCTCAAGAGCAGACTTTTGGCCTAATTCCTTTTATTACCTCATGAGGCCTATCACTTTTGGAATATACTAAAGAGTCAACCTAGCAAAGCAATACTTTTGTGGGACTCTCCGTGGTCTTTGCCCTACCTGCCTCTTCTGCCAGCTCTCAGGGACATTGTGTGCACGGCAATTACTCCACTTAATTAATGCCAAAACCTCCCAGATCATCATCTTTATACAAGGTACAAGTCAGGATTCCAAAATATTAAACGATTTATAGCTGTTTTATATATTGATAGAAGGCATGCCCTAATGGACACCTAATAGTCTACATCTTCAATTGCCAAGAAATGGAATACTGAAATACAGAAAAATAAAAAAATATTTTTAAAATATGCAAGTCATAGGCCAAACACTGATCCCTACCAGTGAAGAACAAAAGTTATTTTCAAAGGTCCAAGAAGTATTTTTAAAAGTTAGTCACACCACAGATTACAAAGAAAACATCGACAAATTCCCTAATTGGAAATTATGATAATTACATTTTCTGACAATAATTTAATACATCAGGCAATTAACAGAATTGCACATACACACATACACATCAGGCAAATTGGAAACCTAAGAATCTAACCTTAAAGAAAAAAAAAAAATCCCTAAACTCTTGGGTTGGTAAACTACACTTGGGTTGGTGAACTCCTGGGTTGTCTGTTGGTGGCAAATACAGACAATTTAGAATATAATTAAAATAAAATAATATATAATACATAAAAATTAATGAATATGGCAGGGTGTGCTTAGAGAAAAATTTTTTAAATTCTGTTTATATTATTTAAAATAAAAGGTATGGAGGAAATTTACTAAGAATTTAATTCAAAACAAGAAGAAAAGTAAAATAAAGGTATAGGCTTAAATTAATACGCTGACAAGTAAAAAAGCAATACAATGGCTAAATAAACACACTAGTTCTTTGAAGAGACTGACACAAGACAGAACTCTGACAAACGTGATCACAGTCATGACTGAATCCCCAGGCCTTGGTCCGGGTTCAGAGCCCTGAAGTAACTAAAAATACAGGAAGAGGGAGAGAGAAAAATGTCAAGGGATGTTTCTTTCAAGCCTTCCCTGAAGGAGAGGCTTTCATGTAACTTTTAGTCCCTAAGTATAGCTTCCCAAGTTTCTCTTCCAGTACTGAGAGAAAAAAAATGAGGAAAAGAAGGTATAGTCCCTAACTCAATTTGGTTCAATGCCAAATTTGTCCTTGTATTTTTAAGCAGCAAATTACCTACATCTTTTCCCTCATTTGGAAGGGGATTCTATTTCTGATTATTGAACCATACTACGGGTGGAACCTAGAAACGCCTTGGAGAAATAGATGAAGAAGCAAGTTTTCTAAATGAATTCTAAAATTCCCTCTAAATAATATCAGGATTATACATGAGGATTAATAGTATACTTTGTAATGAGAAAAAACATAATGAGAAAGGGACATAACCATGAGTATGAGATTATGACACATAACTCTATCTTGGTCATTTTTAAAAACAAGTAAGAAAAAAAATCTGACAAAAAGAAACAAAAATAACTCGAGAAAAGTGCTCATACTTTTGGTTAACCAAATAAAACTGCAACTTGAAATAAAACCCTTCACGTCTTATTTTCCCAACTCTTAAATTACTTTATTCTTTCCCAGTCCTTATCCTTATCGCTATCTCCATCACAAATAATGAGTATGAGTCTAACATTATATTTTAACTTAAAATTGCCCAAGTAAGGAGAGGAGCTGCTTATATATCACTATGGAAGCACAAACTATTACATTTCTAGAGGAGTATCAACCCCCTAAAATGTCAGCATGACCTTCAGCCTATAACATTAATTCTGTTAATTTATGCTATAAAAATAATCAAAATGTATACAAAGTTCTGTGCACATAAATTTCAGTGTCTAGAAGAGTACTTAGCTAACAGTATGTCTAGCACATTTTAATTCATAAATGATCATCAAAGTATTTTTGAATACTGTGAAAAATTGGAAACTACTTAAATGTCTAAATAAACTATGGCACATCTATGAGGTACAGCAATGTGCATTCATTAGGATTCTTTTTATCTTTTAAAAATATTCAGTGGCTTTGGAAAAAGATCACAGTAAAGCTTTTAGCAGAAAAAGTGTAAGTACTACATCACAGACACAGCATGATGACAGGAGTCTATGTGAGAGTCCTCACATATAAATTTGGGTAGATATGTATCTATATGTAAATAATATCATCTCTGTTATACAATTACTGGTGGTTTTTTACTTCTTTTTTCTTTCTATATTTTCAACATCTTTTGGCATAAAAATCCATTAGTTATATGTTAGCAATACATAGTATAAAAAATAAATTTAAAATTGTTCTGATATTTACAATTGTAATTACTATTATATTTTATAGTGTACATAGTATTTTTTAGTATCTAGTTTAGTATCTAGTCCCTGGCCTGAAGGACTCACCATCTAATAAGGAAGAGAAATGTATAAATAGGTAACTATAGTAAAATACTTTATATTCTGTAGTAGAGAAATATGTAGGATGCTATAAGAACATAAAGGAAGAAAAAACTACTCCATTAAAGATATTTCTAAAGCAGAGAGGGTAACACTGGAGCAGCAGTTTCAAGAGTTTATTTGCTGAGAGCCAGAGAGAAGGAATAGAACAGTGGGCTTAAGTAATACTCACCCAGTTGTTTGCCCTGAGGTAGAATGATTTAAGTGTTAATGAGTAGCTGAGTCAAGATCAAACCTATAATTAAAGAGTGATAATTGTGTGGCACAATACACATTAAGCATCAAACAGTAGATGGAAAAAATATTTAGGGGCAAGAGGCTGTTTCCCCAACCCAGCCCTAGATCATATAGGATCTATTTCTATACCATTATCTCCCCAGGTAGGTGTTCACTCTCACTCATCTAAGCAGCCATAGTGCTTTATCTATTCCTTTCACATGGCATTTATTTTTAAGCCTGAAATAAGCCATACCTAGCTAAGCTTTTTGAAATTTTATGTCTCATTTTTGTATCTTCTAAAACACCTTCCCCAGCCTTGCATATAGAAGTGCTCAATAAATATTGATAGAATGAATCACTAATATAGAATACTGAAATTTGTAAAAAAAAAAAATGTTATTCATTTCGATTTACGGTCTTTCTTTTCAGAGTTGAGAGGCTGACTGAAGAGGTAATGACAGAGTGGAAAATGAGACAAGCAGGAGGTAAGGTGAAAACAGATGCTAACAGGGAAGGGAGGTGACCATGCTGAAAATGTTGACAGTCACAAGGAGAAAGATTCCATTTCATTTCCATGATTCCCTTGGAGCAACTCCAAGATTTCTGCTTTAAATATATTATCTTAAGTCTCACTCAAAATGTATTGTGTATGTACGTATGCACAGTTACTGCAAGGATCTTTAGAGAGCAGGGCTTTTGTCACTAGTCCTCAGGCACCGCGACAGAGAGAATATTAAAAGACTCAAACTGGCCCAAATCCAGGGGAAAGTAGACAGACTGAAAAGATAAGGCAGGTAGTTAATCTTCTGGAAGGTACCACTAGTCAAGACAGGTTTGTTCACCCAGCTTGCTGTCTCAAGTCTACTTTTGTTTGATTTATTATCTTACCCATTGGGAAATCTGTGTCTTGACATTGAATCACAAAGCAAGGATGGCCTGGGTCACTAAATAAGGCTAGTTAGTGAAAGGAAAAAGTCTTTAGTCAAACTTTATGCCAGAACTGAAATCTACGTAAAATTTGGCCCCATGTATTTAAGCACATTTATTATGACTTGAAGAAAAGAGAAACCAATAAGGCAATGAGCCTTATTATTACAAAGCAATCTTTTTTATCATCAGTCAATAATGACTCTAGATGGATAGCTCAGCCAGAAAATTGCACGTACTGCAAAAATATGATATTATACGTATTACCATAAAGATGACATCTCAATTGTCAAAAACATTAAGTGCTACCTAGTGGATAGCACAGATATTACAAAATTCACAAATGGGTGAATGTTTCACATTTGTTCTCTGACGCGACTTTTCTTGGCTTGATATAAGCAAATGTAGTATTTTAATAGAATATCAGCTTGTAGGGCAAGGTTAAATATTTTTGTCATCTTCTAAAATATAGCTTACATGATTGATATAATGGCTTTGCTTCCTCTAAAAATGTGCACAAGAAAAGATTTACATGTTGTACAACTGACATCGCGGTTTTCTTATCTACATCCTTATCAAATTTGCCCACCATTAGTAAATATGCAGCTTGAGGGATTGACTCCCAGGTCCAGATAATCTCATAGGCCTTGATAAAGTATTTGGTTTAAGGATGTACAGACTTGGAAATTTCCTGTGCAAAGGCACTGATTGAGAAATGGATATGTGACTCGTTCTAGAACATTAAGACCCAAGGCTAGGTTTCCTGGGTTCTTCTAGAAAGGGTACTTTCTCACTCTTAAGAGAGTTTATCTAAACAACTCTTTCCTCCTCTCAGCACCATGGGGTATGGTGATAAAGCCATAGGGAAACCTAATGGACAACCAAAGGACCACAAAGAAATGGAGCTAAAGCCATTGAATTTTTGCTGACCCTAATAGTTGTCTGGCATTTAGACTTATGTTTACATGAGTAAATACTTTTGTTACTTGAAGCCAGCCTCTTTCTGACACATGCTGAATATATGCCTATTTAAAAGAACTTAAGTATGTATTAGAGTTACTTAATAACTATCTGCCCAAGACAGAGTAACCAAGACTGATGGATGAATCTTGATTAGAAAGGAAGGGAGAAGAGAGTAGAGGAGAGGAAAGAAAGGGAGGATGGGGAAGGAAAGGAGGGAGGGAGGGAAGATAAAGAGGTAGGGAGTGGGAGGGGAGAAGGAGGGAGGAAAGTGCTAGATCATATGGTAAGTTTTTAGGAAACTACCTTACTCTTTTCCAGAGTGGCTGTACTATTTTTTGTTTTCACCAGCAATGTATGAGAGATACAGTTTTTCTGTGCCTTTGCCAGCATTTGGCACTATCAGTATTTTTTATTTTACCCGTTCTTACAGGTGTGTAGTGATAGCTCACAGTGATTCTAATTTTCGTTTCCCTAAAGGCAAGCAGTGTTGAACATCTTTTCATGTGTTTATCTGCCATCCATATATCTTCTTTGATGAAGTGTCTGTTCAGTTACTTCATCCATTTTCTAATTGAATTGTCTTCTTACTATTGAGCTTGTAGACCTCATTATATATTCCATATGCAAGCAATTTGCCTGATAGGTGATTTGCAGATTTTTTTTTTCCCCAGTTGCTGATGAACTTTTCATCCTCTTTGTCTTTTCACACTCTTAACAGGATCTTTTGCAGACCAATCGTTTTTCTATTTGTTTGTTTTAATTTCTATGGAGTTCAGTTTATTCTTTTAATTTCATGGATCATGCATTTGGCGTCATGTCAGAGAAATCTTTGCCTAACCTAGGTCATGAATAATTAATTTTTATTATTCATTTCCTCTTATTCCATAATATACTGAGCATTTCCATTTCTTCTTGCCTATTTTCCCTTTCCCTCCTCCATTTCTTAACCACCTGGTCCTATCTCAGCCCTTGTATCAGACTATAGAGGCAGTATATCAACCCTGGGCAAAGTACTTGTCTTCATTTGGGTCCACTATAGCTCCTAATCTGTGCTTCAGAGTTTTCATTTAGGTGACGTATCTAGACCTACTTCTTGGTCAGGGTTTCCCCCCTTAGGTGGAAGACCAGGTGAAAGGTAGGCCTGTCTGAATACCCAGGGATAGGATAATGGAGTGCAAGGCCAGGTGCCTCGTACACATATTTACCAGAGTGAGTATATAACAGATATAACATTCAAATGGCAACCAAAGTCCAACAAAGAATAGCTCAAAAGAAAGTCTCCAATTTTGAAAAGCTAGACTGAAAAGGAGAACCAAAGAAAGAGGCTAAAATAGAGAAACCAGGGAGGCAAAGGAAATAGAATTGATACAGGCAGGGGGCACTGAAAATGTGAACTGACACAAGCTAAGGTACATTTATTAGCTTTAGAAATAAAGTTAATAATAATAGCTAATTCTTACAATTAGAGTCACTCTGTGACAGGCACTGTTTTAAATGCTCTCTATCAGTAGTTCTCAAACTGTGTTCAAGGGAACCTTCATGTATCCCCAAGACCCTTTTAGGGATCTGCAAGTTCCAATCTATTTCCATAGTAATAGTAATATATTATTTGGTATTTTCAGTCTTTATTCTCTCGTGAGTGTTCAGTGGAGTTTTCCAGAGGCCACATGTTGTATGATAGTGCAACATATTGAAAGCAGAAGTAGATATGAGAATCCAGCTGTCTTCTATTAAAGCAGACAACAGAAAATATTTGAGAAAAATGTAAAATAATGCTACTCTCTCACAATTTTTTTCTTGTTTTGGCACAGAGAGCTAAGTAGGTAGGGAGCTCATTATAACTGGGGAGGGAGAAACACGAGGGCTCTGCTGAGGGAACCCTTTCATGGATTTAATTTATTTTAGCCAGATGAAAAGTTATAGTTAGTATCCAATATAAAGAGTGCTCTTTTAACTACATTGTAATTTCTCCTAGGATTTCTACATTTTCATCAGAATCTGTTACACTCTCTATACCTCTGTGTTAGTTGTACTGTGGGGATACTGCAGTAAATGAGAGAGCAATCTAGACAGCATCTGCATGCCAAGGGCATCATGATGCTACAAGATGATAGACGGCTAGCCTAGAGTTCCAGGGGCTAATTAGCAACAAAGCAGTGAAGTTCAGAGCTCCTAATAGAGACTAGACAAGAACAGAAACACTAGCTATGGCAGAAAAAAGAAGGGGCAGATGTATGACAAAAAAAATTCCTCTACCAAATATATTAAAGGAAACAGACCCTGGAAAGTGGGATGGCAGGCAATTAAATTATAAATGCAACTTTGATGAAGCCCATGGGAAAAGAGTAGGCTATTGTCAAAGAATCCCTGAGGAATGTGAAAGGGAAAGGAAAGCCAGGCTATGTAGTCCTAAGAAATAGACTCTTTAAAAAATTATTTAGTAAACCAATATTAAGCATGTGAAACAACTGTTCATGATGCTAGTTCTATTTATATATTTCTCAAACTGGAACGTACCTAGAGTGATCTGGGACAAAAAACACAGCATAATATGACATACTTTTGGACTGTTAATGCTATCTGATGGAAAGTAATTTAAAGTGTGTATTTGTATTGAAACAGTCATAGCTATGTTACAAAGAGAACACAGAATTCAAATAAATATTTTAAGATGGACAATTTGGCAGAGTCTTATCTTCTGTTACACTTTCAGGAATTGGATAAAGTCCCCAACTGGCTCATGCCATGTCCCCATCTCTATGACCAAAATTGTATTTCATTTATTATTACTGCCATTTTACTCAGTTTTCCATCTCGAAATGGAAATATACACTGAAATTTCAATGATATGGAAAAAGTATCAAGGGGAGATATTTTTAAAAGATAGAAGATTATCAAAAATGTCCATTATGTCCAAAGTTTGACCATTGGTTTAATGTGTCCCTTTTTACAAAGTTTAATATTCAATATATAGTATATTGCTGACCCTTCATCTTGGGGGAAAATAGAAATGATTTTATATTTGGAAGTTAAGTAGAAACAAGAAAAATTATTTTATAGCTATATTCATGCAATAAATACAGCCTATAAAAAGCATGACGCATTTTGACTATGTATCATGTGTTTCATCAGGAAAAAGAAATCCTACTGTGGTGATGTTGTGCTTTTCAAGGGGCTATTCAGTCCCATAGCATCAAGGTTAGTCTACAGCAATATTTAAACAGGAACTATTTCTTAACCACAGGAAGTAGTGAATCAGAGCTACACACTGTTAGAACTGAAAGAGGATTCAGAGATCATCAGTACTTTAGTACTGTGCTGGTTGAGCAGTGAAGCAAACCAAAGTGTCAGAAGGCATGTTCTTGAAGTAAATAGTTAAGTGCATGGAGTAGTTAAGAGCATACAATTTAGAGGGAGATAGGCTTTGGTTTTTATTCTGCTCCACCACTTACCTATGTAACACCAGAAAGTTATTTAACATTTCTAAATTTCAACTTCTACATTTCTAAATTGGGATAATAACTATATTGATGCTTGAAACAAGCTGTAATATAGTTTATGGGGATAACAATGCTGTAAAGGTAGCATTTCTCCATTAAAAAAATCTATTAATTTGATCTTAAGTTCTAGAATTAAACTACAGAATATATTTAGTTATAGCATAGATTTTGTTATAGTCATAAAATAGACTGGTAATGTCATCTATCTGAACAATGTTAAAATATTATCATGGCTAAAAAAAAACAATGAGGTGGGGGCTCCCCTGGTGGCGCGGTGGTTGCGCGTCCACCTGCCGATGCAGGTGAGCCGGGTTCGCGCCCCGGTCTGGGAGGATCCCACGTGCCGCGGAGCGGCTGGGCCCGTGAGCCATGGCCGCTGAGCCTGCGCGTCCGGAGCCTGTGCTCCGCAACGGAAGAGGCCACGGCAGGGGGAGGCCCGCATACCACAAAAAAAAAAAAACAAAAAAAAACAATGAGGTGTAGGATAAAAAGAAGAGGTGAAACATATGAGGGGTGTGAATCTCCTAATTTTACATATAGGGAACCAACATACATTGTAAAGTTTAGACTGTAACTTAAATAGTTTATGGTCCATATTCAATTTAAAGTTAAAAAAGAAAACATATATGAATTATATATTCATATAGAAATGAGTCCTCAACCCTCATGGTTAAATTGAACAATATGAAATTCCAAATATTCAATCAGGAATAAAATAGTAATATAAAAAATGACAAAGTTTGGAAGAAGGGAAGGAGAGGTAATGTAAATATAATAAATTCCTCATCCTTAATTTTGATAAATAATCAATGGAGATACAAATATATTATTTAGTGTTAAACGAGTGTAACCTTCAAAAACTGGAGAATAAAATTGGGAATAGGAATTAATGTGAAGGTAGGGGAGGCTTTTAGTTTTCAAAGTATACTTTCTACATTTTTATAACTTTTTTCCAAGTACATCTATCACTGTTATAATAATAATTTTCAAAAATAAATTACTCTCGTAATTCATAATACCCTGAAGGCATACTTACTGCTGTAAGGATGAAGCTCTTAACTTTTAGAATATGCATTTTCAGACATATGAAAGTATTTCCAAATTGTTCCCATAGTCATGTTTTCTACATATGCTTTTACACAGCAAAGTAATCTCCTTTCCAACTTTAACTGAAATTTTATTTCTTTTGTCTTAATTTTCATAATGTTTTGAGGGAAGGTAGTCTTAGAAAAGGACAGTTACACAAATCTCTTCTTGTTTTATATATAAAACAAGATATTAAGTAGATATTAAGCTAAGAATAATAATTCTAATCTACAGCAAAATTTGAATGTCGCTCTTTAAATTGTCTGAATTTATTGCCTTCCTAAGAAAACCACATTCTTTGAACTTGTCTCTTCCTCTTCACTTCCATTATCTGATTAGCATTTGACTTTTATTAATTTTTTTTTTATTTTTTGGAGTGGGGGAGAGATGGAAAAACAGGTTTTAATTTTAAAAATTTAATAAGTGGACTATTTTTTAGAGCAGTTTTAGGGTTACAGAAAAATTGAGTGGAAAGTACAGAGATTTTCCATATAGTCTCTCACCCTGCCACACACACAGTTTCCCCTATTATTAACATCTTGCATTAGCGTGGTACATTTGTTACAATTTATGAACCCATGAACTGGAATTACTTATTTTTTTCATTTACATGTCTATACCTGGCTTCTATACCTCTACTGACTCACAGAAGTCAGTTTCTGCAGAAAGAAACTGTCTTTGATATTCTATGTGGCAGATACAACATTTATATCACACTCACGCTACATGCCTAGTGTAAGGCTCTACTCCACACAGTCATTCAGGGACACTGGCTGGGGAAGGTTCTATTATCTTGAAGGTGTTTTATGTACAGTCTTGCTGCTCAAATTGTGCTCCGCAGACCTGTATCACTGATATCATTAGGAACTTTATTAGAAATGCAGAGTCTTTGCCTCTACCTTGGACCCAAGTGATAATCTGCCTTTTGACAAGATGCCCAAGTGATCTGTATGCACATTAAAGTCTGAGAGGAGTGGGACCAGAAGACATGCTTGGATCCCTATGCCAGGGGAAGAGAGATGCAAAACCTAACATAGGCATTTTATTGCCTCAGCCCTGAAGTGACAAAATCACTTCCCTTCCAAGAGCATTGACCAGAACCAGATATACTTGGTCTCATCTAAGTGTAAGGAGGCTGGAGAATACAGGTGATATATTTGATGAGCATCACTATGTTCACATAGTTTTAATATCCTAGACAGGTTTTTTGAATGATTATGGCTGAAAATCTCAGAATCCTGAATGTGAAGGCTATTCACTTAAACATATTAATTACAAATTTATCTTTTCCATTTTTGTTAATATGAATAAGTAATATAACTGCTTCACACTAAATAATGCAGTAAATTTGATTAATCTGTGTGCTCAATTTAGATACTCTAGGAAAAATTCCAATTCTACTTAGTTCCTTTTTTATCATAAATATTGATGTTCATCATCAAAATTGACGTATATGTGATACAATATTTACATTCCCTAAGAAGTTCTTGGATTGTTTATACACTTCACATTCTTTGAACAAACTGTAATAAAATCAGTTATAGTCCTCAGACAATAAACTTGACATTGATGATCACCTTTTATTCAAAGCTAATCTTATAGCTCAATATTTTTACCTGAGGTTAACAGAGTCCTTATGTGTCACAAAGTGTCCACAACACAGTACCAGAGATGAAAAGGTAAACTTTAAATAACATACAGGGTCAAGAGCAGAGTCTAAGAATGAAAGAAGGTCAGTTATTATATATAAGAATGTAGGACTCTAAAGACCTTCATAATCTGTGTCAAGGTCAGAAACCAAAGTGAAGGACAAGATAGTGACATAGCAAGGGATGGAGATCTGAGCAAAAATTATAGGCCAGTTTGAATTTGTTTGGAATATGAAACCATAAGAATTATTTGGGGATATTTTTAAAGAGCTAGGACAAAATATCAAAGTCACTCATTCACCCAACAATATTTATTCTCAATTCTGCTATGAGGAATTTTGATGCCTCTGTCTAGTTTCCCTTATATTGTCCTTCGTTGTTGAATTTTTCTTATTCTTTGCATCTTTTGAAATAAAGCAAGTTAATATTAACCATACTGTGTCAACTATTTAAAATTTCTTATAACAGATGAACAAATATAAAACACTCATATCTCACCTCAAAAACTGGTCTTAATTACACAGGGCATGTAGAATCAGTGCCCCATTAAGGCACTGATTATTAAGTTGGGAAGCAGCACAGCATAACTGAAGTTCTACTGACATGAATTCAAATGCTGGCTCTGATACTTATCACTTTGGGCTAGTTACTTAACCTCTCTAGGCTTCATTTTCCTCATCTATTTACTGAGGATAAAAATATCTATTCCTTAGGTAGAAAGTGGGTGTAAAAATTTAGTGCAGGGCCTAACACGTAGTTAATATTCAAGAAATAATACCTATTATTATTTTGGAAAATAACTATCTGTTTATCTCATCCCATATCCCACAACTGTAGGTGCCACTGCTGTGATGTTTCTGATTGAGATTTATCCAATCTCCATTAGAACATTTCCACTGACAGGGAGCTCCTTACCTTACAAGGCTGTCCAATCCATTCATGAACAACTCTAATTTTTAAAATATTTTTTTCTTACACAGATCCCTTCTTATGTGGATCTGCCTTTTTATTATATGTATATATATACAAACACACATACATTTATACACAAATATATACATACATATATAGGTAATATAACCATACATAAATTTAGTCTTATTAATGCCATCTGTAGTAATCCAATATTAAATGTAAGCATTTTAATTTGATGTCAAAAGTAATGGTGTCAAGAATGTTCTTTGTAAAATGTTAGTTTATTAATACTATATGTCCCATATTACAAAGTCATCCTTTAAAGTATTTTTCCAAGGCTTAGCCCACAAAATGTTCAAACAAATGCTTGAGCCATTGATTGCTGCATAGAAAAGTAGCAGTAGGTCATGTACACAACAAATTTCAAGCACTTAAGAGACCTTCAAGATAGCAGAGGAGTAAGATGTGGAGATCACCTTCCTCCCCACAAATACCTCAGAAATACATCTACATGTGGAACAACTCCTACAGAACACCTACTGGATGCTGGAGGAAGACCTCAGACTTCCCAAAAGGCAAGAAACTCCCCACGTACCTGGGTAGGGCAAAAGAAAAAAGGAAAAACAGAGACAAAAGAATAGGGACGGGACCTGCACCTCTGGGAGGGAGCTGTGAAGGAGGAAAAGTTTCCACACACTAGGAAGCCCCTTCACTGGCGGAGACAGGGGGTGACGGGGTGGGGGAAGCTTCGGAGCCATGGAGGAGAGCACAGCAACAGGGGTGCGGAGGGCAAAGCAGAGAGATTCCCGCACAGAGGATCAGTGCCGACCAGCACTCACCAGCCCGAGAGGCTTGTCTGCTCACCCGCCAGGATGGGTTGGGGCTGGGAGCTGAGGCTCGGGCTTCGGTTGGATCCCAGGGAGAGGACTGGCGTTGGCTGCGTGAACACAGCCTGAAGGGAGCTAGTGCACCACAGCTAGCCGGGAGGGAGACCGGGAAAAAGTCTGGACCTGCCTAAGAGGCAAGAGACTACTGTTTCGGGTGAGTGAGGAGAGGGGATTCAGAGCACCACCTAAACGAGCTCCAGAGACGGGTGCCAGCCACGGCTATCAGCGTGGACCCCAGAGATGGGCATGAGACGCTAAGGCTGCTGCTGCTGCCACCAAGGAGCCTGTGTGCGAGCACAGGTCACTATCCACACCTCCCCTCCCAGGTGCCTGTGCAGCCCGCCACTGCCAGGGTCCCATGATACAGGGACAACTTCCCCAGGAGAACACATGGCGTGCCTCTGGCCTCTGCTGCAGCAGGCTCGCCCGGCATTCCATATCCACACCCCACCCCCGGCCTAAGAGAGCCAGAGCCCCCTAATTAGTTGCTCCTTTAATCCTGTCCTGTCTGAGCAAAGAACAGACACCCTCAGGGGACCTACATGCAGAGGCGGGGCCAAATCCAAAGCTGAACCCCAGGAGCTGTGCGAACAAAGAAGAGAAAGGGAAATTTCTCCCAGCAGCCTCAGGAGCAGCAGATTAAATCTCCACAATCAACTTGATGTACACTGCATTTGTGGAATACCTGAATAGACAACGAATCATCCCAAAATTGGGGTGGTGGACTTTGTGTGATTTTTGTCTGTATAGCTTGGCTTTTACCATGTGTCCTAGGGTTCTATCTGTCTGGTTTTTTTCTCTTTCTTTAGTATAGTTTTTAGTGCTTGTTATCAGTGGTGGATTTGTTTTTTGGTTTGGTTGCTCTCTTCTTTCTTTCATTCTGTTTTAAAATTACTTTCTAATTTTTATTTTTAATAATTTTTTAATTTCTTATTTTAACAAGTATAATTTCTTTTCTTTTTTTCTTTCCTTCTCCATTTCTTCTGAGCCATGTGGCTGACAGGGTCTTGGTGCTCCAGCCGGGTGTCAGGCTTGTGCCTCTGAGGTGGGAAAGCCAAGTTAAGGACATTGGTGCACCAGACACCTGCCGGCTCCACGTAATATCAAATGGGGAAAGCTCTCTCAGAGATCTCCATCTCAAGGCTAAGACCCAGCTCTTCTCAATGACCAGCAAGTTACAGTGCTGAACACCCTATGCCAAACAACTAGCAAGACAGGAACACAAACCCACCCATTAGCAGAGAGGCTGCCTAAAATCATAATAAGATCACAGACACCCCAAAACATACCACTGGACTTGGTCCTGACCACCAGAAAGACAAGATTCAGCCTCATCCACCAGAACACAGGCACCAGTCCCCTCCACCAGGAAGCCTACACAACCCACTGAACCAACCTTAGCCACTGGCGGCAGACACCAAGACAATGAGAACTACGAACCTGCAGCCTGTGAAAAGGAGACCCCAAACACAGTAAGTTAAGCAAAATGAGAATACAGAGAAACACACAGCAGATGAAGGAGCAAGGCAAAAACCCACCAGACAAAACAAATGAAGAGGAAATAGGCAGTCTACCTGACAAAAAATTCAGAGTAATGATAGTAAAGATGATCCAAATCTTGGAAATAGAATGGAGAAAATACAAGAAACATTTAAAAAGGACCTAGAAGAACTACAGAGCAAACAAACAATGATGACCACAATAAATAAATTTTAAAATTCTCTAGAAGAAATCAATAGCAGAATAAGTGAGGCAGAAGAACGGATAAGTGACCTGGAAGATAAAATAGTGGAAATAAGTACTGCAGAGCAGAATAAAGAAAAAAGAATGAAAAGAATTGAGGACAGACTCAGAAACCTCTGGGACAACATTAAATGCACCAGCATTCGAATTACAGGGGTCCCAGAAGAAGAAGAGAAAAAGAAAGGGACTGAGAAAATATTTCAAGAGATAATAGTTGAAAACATCCCTAATATGGGAAAGGAAATAGTCAATCAAGTCCAGGAAGCACAATGAGTCCCATACAGGATAAATCCAAGCAGAAACATGGCAAGGCACATTAATCAAACTACCAAAAATTAAATACAAAGAAAAAATATTAAAAGCAGGAAGGGAAAAACAACAAATTACATACAAGGGAATCCCCATAGGTTAACAGCAGATCTCTCAGCAGAAATTCTTAAAGCCAGAAGGGAGTGGCAGGACATATTTAAAGTGATGAAACGGAAAAACCTACAACCAAGATTACTCTACACAGCAAGCATCTCATTCAGATTTGACGGAGAAATTAAAACCTTTACAGACAAGCAAAAACTAAGAGAATTCAGCACCACCAAACAAGCTTTAAAACAAATGCTAAAGGAACTTCTCTAGGCAGGAAACAAAAGAGAAGGAAAAGGCCCACAATACCAAACCCAAAACAATTAAGAAAATGGTAATAGGAAGATACATTTTGATAATTAACTTAAATGAAAATGGATTAAATGCTCCAACCAAAAGACACAGGCCTGGGCTTCCCTGGTGGCGCAGTGGTTGAGAGTCCGCCTGCCGATGCAGGGGACACGAGTTCGTGCCCGGGTCCAGGAAGATCCCACATGCTGCGGAGCGGCTAGGCCCATGAGCCATGGCCGCTGAGCCTGCGTGTCCGGACCCTGTGCTCCACAATGGGAGAGGCCACAAAGGTGAGAGGCCCGTGTACCGCAAACAAAAACAAAAACAAAAACAAAAGACACAGCCTTGCTGAATGGAGACAAAACAAGACCCATATATATGCTAACTACAGGAGACCCACTTCAGACCTAGGGACACATACGGACTGAAAGTGAGGGAATGGAAAAAATATTCCATGTAAATGGAAATCAAAAGAAACCTAGAGTAGCAATTCTCATATCAGACAAAATTGACTTTAAAATAAAGGCTATTACAAGAGACAAAGGACATGACATAATGATCAAGGGATCAATCCAGAGGAAGACATAACAATTGTAAGTATTTATGCACCCAACATAGGAGCACCTCAATACACAAAGCAAATGCTAACAAGCATAAAAGGGGAAATTGACATTAACACAATAATAGTAGGAGACTTAAACACCCCACTTTCACCAATGGACAAATCATCCAAAATGAAAATAAATGAGGAAACACAAACTTTAAATGATACATTAAACAAGATGGACTTAATTGATATTTATAGGACATTCCGTCCAAAAACAACAGAATACACTTTCTCCTCAAGTGCTCATAGAACATTCTCCACGATACATCACATCTTGGGTCACAAACCAAACTTCAGTAAATTTAATGATACTGAAATCATATCAAGTATATTTTCCGACCACAACACTATGAGACTAGATAGTAATTACAGGAAAAAAAATCTGTAAAAAATACAAACACATGGAAGCTAAACAATACACTACTAAATAATCAAGACATCACAGAAGAAATCAAAGAGGAAATCAAAAAATACCTAGAAACAAATGATAATGAAAACACAATGACCCAAAACCTATGGGATGCAGTAAAAACAATTCTAAGAAGGAAGTTTATAGCAATACAATCCTACCTCAAGAAAGAAGAAAAATCTCAAATAAACAACCTAACCTTACACCTAAAGCAACTAGAGAAAGAAGAACAAGAAAACCCCAAAGTTAGCAGAAGGAAAGAAATCATAAAGATCAGATCAGAAGTAAATGAAAAAGAAATGAAGGAAACAATAGCAAAGATCAATAAAATTAAAAGCTGATTCTTTGAGACGATAAACAAAATTGAAAAAGCATTAGCCAGACTCATCAGGAAAAAAAGGGAGAAGGCTCAAATCAATAGAATTAGAAATGAAAACAGAGAAGTAACAACTGACACTACAGAGAGAGATACAAAGGATCATGAGAGATTATTATAAGCAAGTGTATGCCAATAAAATGGACAACCTGTAAGAAATGGACAAATTCTTAGAAATGCACAACCTTCCAATTCTATCAAGCATTTAGAGAAGAGCTAACACCAATCCTTCTCAAACTCTTACAAAATATAGCAGAGGGAGGAACATTCCCAAACTCATTCCACGTGGCCACCATCACCCTGATACCAAAACCAGACAAAGATGTCACAAAGAAAGAAAACTACAGGCCAATATCACTAATGAACAGTGATGCAAAAATCCTCAACAAAATACTAGCAAACAGAATCCAGCAGCACATTAAAAGGATCATACACCATGATCAAGTGGGATTCATCCCAAGAATGCAAGGAGTCTTCAATATACGCAAATCAATCAATGTGACACACCATATTAACAAACTGAAGGTGAATAACCATATGATCATCTCAATAGATGCAGAAAAAGCTTTTGACAATATTCAACACCCATTTATGATAAAAACCCTCCAGAAAGTAGGCATAGAGGGAACTTACCTCGACATAATAAAGGCCATATATGACAAACCCACAGCCAACCTCATTCTCAATGGTGAAAAACTGAAAACATTTCCTCTAAGATCAGGAACTAGACAAGGATGTCCACTCTCACCACTATTATTCAACATCAGTTTGGAAGTTCTAGCCACAGCAATCAGAGAAGGAAAAGAAATAAAAGGAATACAAATTGGAAAAAAAGAAGTACATATAAAATCCTAAAGATGCTACCAGAGAACTACTAGAGCTAATCAATGAATTTGGTAGAGTAGCAGGATACAAAATTAATGCAGGGAAATCTCTTGCATTCCTATACACTGATATTGAAATATCTGAAAGAGAAATTAAGGAAACACTCCCATTTACCATTGCAACCAAAGGAATAAAACAGCTAGGAATAAACCTACCTAAGGAGACCAAAGACCCGTATGAAGAAAACTATAAGACACTGATAAAAGAAATTAAAGATGATACAAACAGATGGAGAGATATACCACGTTCTTGGATTGGAAGAATCAACATTGTGAAAATGACTATACTACACAAAGCAATCTACCGATTCAATGCAATCCCTATCAAACTACCAATGGCATTTTTCATAGGACTATGGAGAAAAGACAGCCTCTTCAATAAGTGGTGCTGGGAAAACTGGACAGCTACATGTAAAAGAATGAAATAAGAACACTCCCTAAACACCATACACAAATGGATTAAAGACCTAAATGTAAGGCCAGACACTATAAAACTCTTAGAGGAAAACATAGGCAGAACATTCTATGACATAAATCACAGCAAGATCCTTTTTGCCCCACCTCCTAGAGAAATGGAAATAAAAACAAAAATAAACAAATGGGACCTAATGAAACTTAAAAGCTTTTGCACAGCCAAGGAAACCACAAACAAGATGAAAAGACAACCCTCAAAATGGGAGAAAATATTTACAAATGAAGTAACTGTCAAAGGATTAATCTCAAACATTTACAAGCAGCTCAATATCAAAAGAACAAACAACCCAATCCAAAAATGGGCAGAAGACCTAAATAGACATTTCTCCAAATAAGATATACAAATTGCCAGCAAACACATGAAAGTATGTTCAACATCACTAATCATTAGAGAAATGCAAATCAAATCTACAATGAGGTATCACCTCACAGCAGTCAGAATGGCCATCATCAAGAAATCTACAAACAGTAAATGCTGGAGAGGGTGTGGAGAAAAGGCAGCCCTCTTGCACTGTTGGTGGGAATGTAAATTGATATAGCCACTATGGAGAACAGTATGGAGGTTCGTTAAAAAACTAAAAATAGAACTACCATACAACCCAGCAATCCCACTACTGGGCATATACCCTGAGAAAACCATAATTCAAAAAGAGTCATGTACTACAATGTGTATTGCAGTTCTATTTACAATAGCCAGGACATGGAAGCAAGCCTAGTGTCCATCGTCAGGTGAATTGATAAAAAAAGATGTGGCACACATATACAATGGAATATTATTCAGCCATAAAAAGAAACAAAATTGAGTTATTTGTAGTGAGGTGGATGGACCCAGAATCTGTCATACAAAGCGAAATAAGTCAGAAAGAGGAAAACAAATACTGTATGCTAACACATATACATGAATCTTAAAAAAAAAAAAAGAAATGGTTCTGAAGAACCTAGCGGCAGG